>NC_065548.1:40210076-40516567 GCF_022605725.1 Anthonomus grandis grandis
AGGTAGGAATGACACTAAGACAATAAACTAAGGTGCAGTAATCATATTACAAAAAAGCATACATCCTGCAACAACAGAAAAAATATTTTATACCTTCTGTTAAGAAGCAAAAGCAATCTATCCCTTAGAAACTTATTTTAAACTTAAAAAAACTAATTTACCTGCAAATAATGAAACCTAAACTTCTTTATGGTTTACATATTTTTAAGGCCGCAGTTAAAACAAACCTAAAGAAACCCAAAATAAAACTTTTCGTCTTCTTACCAACGCTCCGGGGTTTGTAGGAAAAAGAGAAATCAGAACAGATCTAAAAATAAAATAAGTCCCGGGCTACGGACTTATTTTATTTTTACCAATAAAAACTTTCACGCAAAATTCACACAAAATCTTAATTTAACAAACCATGAGAAAATAGTAAACTTTTTAAAGCTTAATTAGAAAACCATAGCGTCTTAAAAATGTAGTGGATCCTTTTGATTTTGACACTTATAAAATAATAAAATTTAAAAAAAAAGTAATAAAAATAAACCACAAAAATGCTTCAATGCTTACATTTATTTATAATAATAAAAAAACATTTAAAAATATTTAAAAAAAATTCAAAATATAAAAAAAACAAATAAAAGTCAAAAATAATAATAAACAACCCTTTTTCCTTCCTCCTTTACTTCCCACTTCTTTTTTTGTCTCTTCGTTTATCATAAATTTAAATTAAATTAATTTAAATAAATATGTAAATTGCAAGACATTAGGTAGTTTTATTACAAAACTTTCATAATTTAGTGACGAAGAACTATAATAAGTTAAATATAATAAAGACACCAATAATAATGACACCATTAAAACTTGATATACTTTGAATTTGCAGAATTTATTCAGTTTACTAGCGAGAATTATTTTAGTGCTTTAAGTCACATAGCAACTCCACGTCCGATTGAGCATCTTTATAAAATAAACGTCTCAGTAAAACATAAAAATAGTAATTTATCTAAACTATTTTGTTCACAGATAACTTCGTCTTTTTCGTAACATTTACAAGGACGAAAATGTATTGTTACTTATTCGTGTATGGTTGTTGCCTCAGATGTAAAAAATTACTTACATATGGTCTAGTAGGCGCGAACACTTACTGCCTTAAAAATGCTATTTATATATATTTTATTGATGAAGTCATAATTTATAAATCTATCATTTATCACTTCTTGATCGCTCGTCGTTGTCGATCAAAATACGGTGCATAGGTATTATAAATATTTGTAGTTTTTAGTTTTAAAAAAAGAGATTCTTTGCCCTAGACTTGATGTAAATGGTTTTGTAATCGATAAGTAATCCGTTTTTGGCAAAATAAGAATCATCAGTGATTTATTGTATTTAATATTATAGAATACATTAAATCAAGCATTTGTATTTGTAATTGTATTTGTATATAAGTATTAGTAATTAAATTACGGTTTAGTAATTAAAAAACGGAAAAAACACCGTGACACTACGCATCGGCTCTTTCGCAGGGCACAGGGCAGGGCTCCAAGCTTCCCACTGACTGGAATATTTTCCACGCAACTCAAAGGCAAAAAGATATTAAAGTACTGGAGACAGTTCTTCTAGTAACTTTGCGAGGATCTTGAAAACACATTCTCCACGGCACTGTGCAAGGTATTGTCCAAGAGCCCTGTTAGTAAAATAGGAGTCGCAGTCACTTGCAGGTGGCGGCTTTACAATCAATGAGAGGGAGACCTTAGAAGTCATGCTATGCACTCACTTTTCAGTGTCACGATGTCCCTCGCAGTTCCCCTAGGGCTCCGATTCATATCAAATTCGAGACTGCTAGAAGGATAAAAACCAGGCATTTGATATGACTCCTTTTGCAGTAATCTGCCAAGCACTCGAGTGTGCTGTGGCTTAGAACCTTGTATGGTGAGTTGGATACAGGTCATGCTCTCACGGTATGTATCTGCCCAGCTTAACAGAGACGTTGTCAAGACGTTGGCGGCTAGGGGCTGTCCGCAGATAGATGTATTATCTCAAAACTTGGGGTGCCTACTAGTTGACAGCTTTATCGAATATTTAAACAGGGCCGCCTATACACGCAGGAGCGATAGCGCCACATTGCAGAGCCATAATTTAATTACTAATTACTAAGTAAGTATTAGCCAAATGTTAATTACAATGTAATTACTACCACCCTATCTATCTGTTTTTTTTTTTGTAAAAATTGACTATAAGTAAATCATTTGATAAGTTTATTTGCCGAAAAGCGATAGTGTAGCAATAGTACTACTATCGCTTTTCGGCAAATGAACTTGTCGAATAATTAATTCTGGTGCTGTATCTTAATTTACTTTTAGTCAATTTTTATAAAAACTGTGATATTTAGAGATTTTTGCTCAGAGCATCTTTTTTATGCAAAAGGCATAGAAGTATCGTAATCTGATACCCAAATGGACAGAAATTGAAGTCTTGCAGGAATGGAGTTAAATTTACCAAATATCCCCCTGGTTAAAATTATTTTTGTTTAGTAGGTTCAAAAGAATAAACGTACTAACAATAATTTATGTCCCAAAATTGGTTGCGGTAGCTTCCGAGGCTATAAAACGAAAACTAGTTTTTAAAAGTTATCTTCAAAGAGCTCTAGCTCCCTGACGAAGTATTTCCAGACCCATATGAACTTTTCTTTTTTTTACGTTTTCTATCTACCCTAGAAGTTTGTAACATGATCAACGGAACATCCTGTAGATAAGCTTATATCATTTTATTCATATATCATTAATTTAGTAATTAACAATTTTTCTATTTTCTTTTTGGCAAATAAATGTTTTTTGGATTTGAATTTGAATATTTTCTTGCAATTAGACAGTTGCTTGCTGAAAATTTTTTATACAGATGGATGGTTAAATCGTCGATCACCTTTGATCTTTTGGATTTCATTCTCTGGGAAAACTCAAAGTAGAATATTTACAAAATACAGTCTTAAAACTTGCAGGATTTCTAAGCAAAATTAATATCAGCAAATTAAGAAACTCATAAAAAGGTTTTTTGAAAGTTGTTTTGTAGCGTTTTATTTTTCTACTCCTTATGTTCACTAACGCTCCATTGATATTTCATTAATTTCAATAATTACATTAATAATTTTAATCAACTCCTTTTATTCATATTTTTTTAAACTCACACTTTCAATGACACATTACTACTGTAACGCATCACTTTCCTGCGCTGGGATTCTAAAATCACGACTCGATCTCGATACGATCACGACTTCGAATTCGATCGCGACGAGAAAGGTGATTCTAAATTTCAATCGTCGGCTAAACTCGTTTTATTCGATTTGATTTAGGTTTCTTGGTATATATTTGTTATTTTCCCTAATATTTGACAGATGGAAACGTCAATTGTCTTTTCTATTGGTAAACACTAAGAATTTGTATTTATTTTGTTATTTTTTTTCGCCTCCATGTGATTTTGTTTAAATATATGCCCTTATTATTTCTTGAAAATAAAAAAAAAAATTCGTTTAAAACCACCGCTACCCATAGGAAAATAATAACTGAATTCATGGAAAATCACAAAAACTTGTTGTGTTCATCCACTTTTGGTTTTAATATGGCAACACGGATGCAATCAATAGGACCTATAACACATGAGAAATTGGATCTCTCTATAAATGTTAATTTATTAATTTGTCTCTCATCTCTTATATTTGAAAAATTAATGAATTGGTCAGCAAGGTGATTGTCAATAATTTCAGTAATTTTATGGATCCAACGACTTTTAAAATCTTGTCGAACACTTCTTTGATAACAATCTGTGGCATAAAATCTTAACATACTAAAACTGCCCATTCAATGGTAACTCTACTTCCTCTGCCTCTATTATTAACAGAAGGTTGTGGAAAATAGGGTCAAATTAAATCTATTAGTTGTTGTGTTTAAGAAAGCTTCTTGATATAGATATACTAATGAAAACCTGGTATGACTATTGGTAAACAATAAATGAGACCAATACGTTTAAAAAAGGATGCTGTCACATTATGCACGTATTAAAAAAGGAAGAAGCTATATCGTCTGGTGTATACGATTTACCCAAGCGTGTCGTCGACAAATCGTTAAAAACTAGGCAATCCGCAAGACACTCACGACTGAAAATGTTATTTAGAATCAGTCATATCGAGTAATCGTGTCGAATCGTAATTTTAGAATCCCAGCCCTGGTTTAATTATTCGTGCTTTCTGTTGACGGTCCATCACTTTTCTGATTAGTCTTAATTAATGTTTTTTTCTGATTGGCTGATATTGACAGCTCAGGCGAGAGGTGGGGTCGTTACTTATTTAGTCGGTACTGTTCCATTTTACGAGGACTTGTTCTCGTGTCGCAGATAGGAGCACACGTAAAAGGCCAGTTTTTTATTTCCGAAGTTTGTGAAGCAAAAAGTGGCCAATATGGTTTGTAATTTATAGTCCTTAATCTTGTTCCTTTAGGGTTTAGTTCATAATTCTGGTGCAGGATGCTCAAGATTTTGATGGATAGAGAATGAAATTTAGCAAGGGTTTTACTTTTCCGTTTGCCTCTTTATTCTTCTTCACTTGTTGATGGCTGCAGGCTTTTGATTTTCCCGGGAAATTGCTGAACGCGGTGGAGCTGGAGCTAGGGTTAGAGCTAGTATTAGAGATTCCCAGTCCGGATAGCTGAGCTACAAATGGCATACATTCACAGCCTCGGTTTTGAAGGCTAGCCGTTCATTTCTTGAAGAAATATACAGGCCAGTTTATTCCATTTATTTAAATATTATTAACCATAGATTTGTCTCACTTATTTAAATTTTTATTAATATACCTTTTATTTCAATTTATTGCTACAAATATTTAATCAGTATCATAATTTAATACGTCAATTTCTTATCTATAATTTTAGTAATTTTTTGTTCAGTATTTTTCAGTACCTTTTTTGGTAGTTAATTAGATATAACTCGGTTAAGGCTGATATGCCTTAGGTAAAAAGGTTCATGAACTTTCCCCAGCGTACTACAAATATATACAAAAAAACTTTAAAAATTGCAATTTATTTTTCAAGTGCTGAAATCTACCTAGTAGTGAAATCATAACTTAAATGTTACTTTTGTCAAACTTATTTAAATCATGTCAACATTATTCATATTTTAATTCATAATAAATTATTAACATTTAACAGATTAGAGCATGAGGTGTATACATATCTTTGATGTAAATATAATTTGGTTGTATTGTTAAGATATTTTTTTTGCCTCTTTAAATCTACCTTATCCAAGATCATTTAATTGTTAATTGAAACCTACATACCAAGTCTTTTTCTTAGTTTTCTTTCATTTATATAAAAAAACTAAGTGCCGCCCTCTTATTTAATAGTTATAATCAAGTTTAGATTCTTTAATAGCCAGTCATAAGTGAACCTTCGAACAATCCCAAGCCTCAAATAATTCTGAGCTACCGTCTGCAAACTCTTGGCAAAATAGTAACACTGTAAAGTTAACGCCACAATTTGTTCCTCTTGTTATCTTAACTAACTTATACTTTTGCTATTTTTTTATATATTTTTTATTTTATATATATTTTTTAATTATATAATAAGGTGTAAGATAAGGTATTACTCAACATTCTCCAGCAACTAAGATTTAAGATGCTACTTTCACAACATCTAGAGGATTAAAGAGTATTAAATGTTCCTCTAACATAGTTTCCTTTTTTAAGTTTTTATGGTTTTCCATTTTAATTTTTTTTTTTAATTTTTATGATCGTAATATTAAGGGGGGGGTACGTAGTACGACATCCTGTATACAAGTATTAAGTCTTAATTTATAAAACAGTTTGTTTCATAGATTTTAATACCATTATAGTTTAAACAATAACTTTTAAGTATCGCGATTAGATTATATAGGTATTAATTTTAAATGATATACTTTCTATTATCAAAGAATACTTTTACCTGTTGCTGGTTTTTATTGGAAAAGTATATTTTTGAATATTTTACTTTCTTTAAAATCTTTTCTGTTAATAATAGTATGCAAAAAATAGTCAATACCTACCGTTACGGGGTTTATTCACAGGAAAATTGGCAATTTCATTTTACAAACAGTCGTTCGTATCAAGGATTAAACGGTTTTTAAATCACGCAAAATATACAGTTTTATTAATTTTTCTCCTAAATAAATTTATATGCTTTATACTGTAGCATTAATAAATTAACTTTTTTATTATTAACATATTTAACCTAATCGGTCTGTCGTCTAATTGGCAGGTTTCTCGTCTGCAGTTGCATTGGTTAATGTATGTAATGTTTTTTGACTGACAGATCGCCTGTATGATTTCCTCTGTTTCAATCAAGCAGGTCCACTATACATGACAACTTTTTTATGACGTTATTTTGGTAGTACATTTTTGTTTTGCCTCCCATAGAATAAATATTGGGATGGAAAAAAAAAACTAAAAATATAATTTTTGAAATTCATTCCCTAACGTCTTGGGGCATATATCCACTATATGTTAAAGAAATGTACTATTCTTTCATAAACTAATGTATAACTTACTTAAATAAATTTGTACCTTTTTAACAAAATACTTCATTTTATTTTTGACACGTATTTTGCTCAGAAATACTAAGACCTTATTTTTCTAATTTCATTTTGCGTTTTAGATACCTATTATCAAATGTGTTTATTTAAACCTTTAATGAACCTATTTACAAAAACGCCAAATAACCTCTTAATTAACTTGATAATTTAAAGATTTCGATTTTTACTTCAAACAAAAAACTATGAATATTCCTTATCATCAGTAAAAAAGCTCAGTGGATACAATTCTTAATATGATCGCAGAAGTTAAAAATTGATTTAATTTGACACTTTATTCTTCGAATAGATGTTGATTTTCCAAATTTAATTTTATGCGAATTACGCTGTTTAAACAAATCGTAAAATAAATTACACAAATGGGTCACAATTACAAACACTTTAATGCAGTTAATGCTTTTAATCATATTTATATATTAATTGAGAAAATATGGTTTATTAAATTTAGTACCTGCTTAAATATATCTTCTGGTATTCTAAAGTAATTGAAGATATATAATCTGCTCGTAACTTGTATTAGGGTTAAATGCTGCCTAACTGATACCTTTTATGAAGTTATCAGATGGATCTGTTGCATCGATGGTGTAAAAGAAGGGCGAAAAATAGTTATTCTTCATCTGATTCCATAATATACAATTCAAATTTAAAATAATAACTGTTGCTAAAAAGAGAATATATTTGTTTGAAAAATTTATTTTTAGAAATTATATACATAGTCGCAGCCTTAGAGAAAAAACTTTTTCATTATGCCTCTATTGGGGCATACCGCAGTGTTGAAGTAAGTTTCACGTCCAACTGTCTATATACAATAAATTGTCCTTAAAATTTAAAATTTGTACAATTTATGTTTTAAGATAAAAATGTAAGCTACTTTTGTTAAAAAATCAGTAGGAATGTAAGTCTGTTATGTCAATTCGGTTAGTTAATTTTGATGTTGTTTTATTGTTGTATTGGCAATTATTGGTATTTGAATGTATAGTCTAATTGCTTGAATTGGTTGTTGTATACAATATAAAGTTTGATTAAAAAGGATATTTATTTAATTTATTTATATTACCACAATACTCCTAATAGGTTAGTACGGAATGTAACTTTAAACATGTAGGGTTTATTTAATTTTCAACTGACTTTTTAATTAAGTAATAATGTTAAAGACCTTCCCTAAAATAACTACGCTCCGAGTTTATCAGAAACTTATGTATCCGAGCGAACTCTTTCGTCAGACTAGGAAACAATAATTTAAATTTAAAACTTGAAAAATGACGTACATTTTAAAAAATCCTAAGACTTAATCATATGAATATATACCTGTGCTGGAAAAAGTTTAAAAAAAGGGAGTAGCATACATGGCAAAAAAATATAGAGCGAAGCAATGTAGCATAATAATTGAAGGCAATCGAAAATGCATTTAGCTATCTTATTTATTTACTCCTATTAACGAGGTGACACAACCTTACTATAAGAAAAGCGGCTGATCAAAGCTACAACATCGAAATAAAAATTACCTTAAAGCCATTAAAAAATTACGAATTCTCTTCTTCTTGCTAAAATAATACCGCTGATAAAGTTTTCTTCGCCGAACAAGGAGAGGCTTTCACAGAATATTAATAAACTGCAATAAAAGGCATTACAAGACTCTCTGCTCTCCTGCAGTAAAAGACTCTTTTAGCAACAACCATTGTCCTTGACCTATGAATATGATAAATATTTAGGCTTTAAATATCTAAATTCCTCAAAAAAAGTGTGCTGTGAGCCAGATAATATAAGTGCAGTAAGCTCCTTTTAATAAAACAGCGATAAATGAAGTTTGTGATAACTTAACCAATACTCAAAGTGTATAAGTGATTGATTCTTTCAGATTCCAGATACTCACTTACAGTTCAACCCAGAACATAGCACTTTCTCCTGCAAATAGAAACGTATCATCCATTTTTTCTCTAAGAGACCAAACGAAAACAAAACAAAGGTAAAAACACAAAGTCACGATCTCATCAAATCCATATAATTTTTTAAAAGCTACACAAAAAATTATATGGATTTGATGAGACCGTGACTTTGTGTTTTTACCTTTGTTTTTTTTTTTCCTCCTGCAAGGTGTGCATGAGCAAGCTCGGTAGCTCTTGTTGGTTCTCTCCATTTTACTACTTCTTGTTTTGTCAGAAAAACCCGAAAACACCAAGTCCCGAAATTTTGCAGATAAAGCCATATGCTCACTCTAGTCTCAAATTTTGTACTCACGTTGTAGTCGGGGTACTCTTAAAGGTCGGTGACAACTCAAACCTCTTACCAGTATTCGCCTCAGCAATACAATACTATCACGCATATTTCTTTGGAGTGCTGGTATTGCCATAGTTGGGTTTCTTCAGATGGTTAAGTGAATATAACGGTTTTGTTACTATTCTCTTAAAGTTATACGTCTTCTACTGATTCTGGGTCTATCATAGAGAAATATATTCTAGAGATAACGATTCCAAGTGCAACACATCACTTTGCCAAAATTAAACTCTATTAGCCACAAACCTTTGAAAGTGGCCTTCTTAAAATAAAGCCACAAATTAGTAATCGAACTATGGAACTTAAATGAAAAATCATGATAAATAAGCCCACAAAAAATTGCGAACGCTTTAAAATTTTTCAAATCAACTTGCATTAAAATCAGGGTTATAGTTGCGCTAAGTGTGATATATTAAATCAAATAAAAACAGCTGATTGGAATAGTCAATTAAATAAGGTTCGACATGTGGCTTGTAAAGGTATTCTCCTTACTGCCAATCCAGACAGTGAAGATCAAATGACAACTCTTCCCGCACAGAAAATTTAAACATGCCTATTTTATATACATTATAACAAATATTTAACATTTATTTTCAAGTGTCAAAATTTTTTTATGACATCTAATCCAGCATGTTCAATGTCATAGTTGTAGGCCTCAATAATTGTAACTTGTCTGATTACACTTATATCACAAGATGTTACTTTTGATCATTCTATAAGAGTAAGGTGATTTGTCCTTTTCGTCCAAAATATCATTAGGTAAAGTCCTGTACGCTAATGCACATCAATTAAAATGCAGTGATTGTTCGTATAAGTTCGTTAAAAAATAAACTGAAGTTAACATATAAGTAACCATAATCACGCTGTTTGAAATTATTTGTTTTGGAATGATGAATGATCCATTTTTCAACCTTTTTAAAATGCTAATAAAAAATATAAAGCAAATATCTTTGGATCCGCTTAATAGCAATTAAAGTCACAGCAGCATCACTTTACAAATATTAACACTTTTGACATTTTGCGATTCACACAATTCAAGTAGCTCTTATGCGGTCAAATTCCAAAGCCATCATTTTAACAGCAGCTTTTTGATATATTAGAAAAATAGACAAAGCAATTTTTAACGCAGTTTTACCAAGCGATTATGATGTTATTGGGATTAGCGAGACGTGACTTAATAATAGTATTTTAAACTCCTAATTGTTTTTAAATAACATATCTGGTAGGATTCAATTGGGATTTTTCAAATAATACTCTCGACATCAGTAGTCTAATAAATTTATTTTATAATAAAATATATAGCATTCTTGATAAAAATATCACAAGAACTGCTTATAAAAAGCAAACCTAGACTGCGACCCTAGATCTATTGTGGCTCACTCCTAGGTATTTATACTTCGCCAATCAAGTCTGCCCTCTTTAAGAGTTTGATCTTTTGACAGGGAAAAGCATTCTTAATGCCTTCCGTCTTAGGTAGGGCATTGTCGAAGATGCCCTGCCTGATTCTCTCTAGTGCCAGGCATCTGCAGAGGGCGTGCTCTGCAGTCTCGTCTTCCTCCATGCATAGTCGGCATTCGGCAACTTCCGCCTAACTAATCCTATTCATGTGGTGACGCAGTCTGCAGTGGCCGGTATACATTCCCATTAGGGCTTTAAGGTGCTTCCCGTTCCCTTATGGTATCTGTTACTTTTTCCTTGTTACGTCGGGTATAAGAGCCTTCGTATAATTGTGTCCTAGTAATCTCTCCCAGTAGCGCTTTGCGGTTCTGAACCTATCAGGTTGGATTCTGCTCCTTTTTTGGCTAGCTTGTCAGCCGCCTCATTTCATGTAAGCTCAGCATATCCCGGAATCTATATTAGGATAATTTTGTTCCCTTTCCCAAGCAGTATGAGCTCGTTTTCACAGCTCCATATTGCTTTAGATGTGCAGGTAGGGAATTCTAGCGCTTTTAGAGTCGCCTGTCACTGTAGAGTTTGATGGTTCTGTTTTCAAGTTGCATTTGGTTAAGCATTTATGCACATATTTCAATGGCATGTACTTTCGCCTGAATATTTGATGAGTGTTTCACAAAGCAGATAGATCTTTCTGTCCTTGGGTTAGTGCAGTATCCAGCTCCTACTCCAAAATTTGTTTTGGAGCTGTCTAAATATACTCAGATGTCCGCTTTCTCTAGTTTTATGGGTTTCTGATCCCAGTCCACTCGGTTGGATATGTTGACCAAGTATGAACCCTTCTTTAGTGTTTTTCTTGGCATTAGGTCTGATGGCATACCAAGTATGCTGTGATTGCACACCTTCTCAACCAGTTCAGTTGATTCCATGCAGACTTTGTTGGCCGAGATGTCATGTATGCCATGTTGTAGCCTGTAAGTAGTTCTAATGGCTTCCCCTGCAGGTATATGTGCGTGATCAGTCCAAGTAGTACTTCCAAGCCGGCTGTCGCGGTGGTTCTGACTATCCGTAATGAGCAAGCAGGCCTGCCTTTTAAGGCTGTTAAGTGTTCTTTTGGCCAGTTGTTGTGTTGTTTTGCTGCACCACACTACAGAGCCGTAGGATATCGTCGGTTGACCCGTGGATATAACCCCTGTATCTGTTTTGGGTTTATTTCCCAGGTTTTTCCACATATCCTGCGAAAGTTCCATAGGGACAGTTTTGTTTTCTTAATTGTTTTATGAAGATGCGAGTTTGAATTAAGCATCCTATCTAAGGTTATCATAAGATATTTCGCCTGCGTTACAAATTGAGTGGTTTCACCTCTCAGGATTGGCAGTTTGAGTTTACCCACATTCCTTTTTCTGGTGATTGGCACTATAACCATTATATGCATTAATAAACATTTCCTCCAATATTTTACAATTTTGTTAAGCACTTCTTCTGGTGCTGTTCAGATTGCTTTCTCATTTTTTCCTTTTAACAGGATCACCAGATCATCTGCGTAAGCTTAAGCGTAAGCGACTTCGACCTCTGACAGTCGAATTACCAACAGGTCGTTAATGAGTAGCGACTTCAGGAGGGCAGATAGAACCCCTTCCTGCGGGCAACCTCGCGCGGCCCTGAAGTGCACACGTTTGCCCTATAAGGTGGTCGTTATTCTTCTGTCAGCATGGCTTTGATTCAGTTGAAAATAAGACGGCTAACTCCTCTTGCTGCTGCCGATTCACAGTGAATGTGGCAGTGCATTATTGAAGGCCCCTTCTATGCCTAAGAAACGCCACTGGCACTTCCTTTTCCTAAGCCTGTTGATTTACCTTCCTGGTAGACGTAATGTTAAATATTGAGCGGGCGTCTCTTTAGCGCCACGTCTCTGATGTATTCATAAATGACTTCTTCAACAAAAAAGGATTTCAGGCGAAGGTTTTCATGGCTTGAGCGAAGATGTCGTTGGCAATTGGTCGCCCGGCTTTTGGTAAGTATGTTATATGTTGATGGTTTTTCCAGCACGTTGGAATGTACCCCTATGCTAGACTCCCTCTAAGTAGTGCTAGCAGGTAGGGTAAAAGTAAGTTTAGTCTGGTTTATGTGAAAGTGCCATCGGGGTATTTTATCGACCCCAGCTCCTGTTCATGCTGCCTTGAGACCACTTTATAGATCCTCGCACAGCGAGGCGTTTATTAACTTCTTCGAAGAACCTTCTCTTGTTAAGATTGTTGTACCACCAAGGTGTGTCGTGATTGCCTCGCTTCATCTTTAGTGGACAGTTTTCATGATATACTGTTACAATAACTTCAGATACTTTATCAGCCATGAAAATTAGCTGATCATGATTCTTTATACTTTTGTCACAGAATACTAAGTTTTCTCTGTAGGGTCGATTTATATCCAGCCCAGTCAGTATATCTCATGTGTCTGTACTCAACTATTGGTCTGTTACCGATAGCAATGTCAAACCATATGTGTCTGTGATCTGAGCATGTCACCATCAAGTTTCTGAGCTTGCTGCTGATATATTTTGAACTAATAGTCAAATCTTGTACCTCTTCTCTATTTTTAGTAATAAAGGTTGGCTCATGGCCTATGTTATTAATTCCCTCCCCAAGTATATAGTTGAAGAGATACTCAGCTCTGTGATTAATATTTTTGCTTCCTCAGACTGTGTGGTGAGAGTTTGCATCACATCCCAGGATAAACTCTATATTTTCTTTTTGCAGTATACCATCAGATTTTACACCATCTGTAGGGGAGGTTGTTCTGCTGCATCGTCCGGGAAGTACGCGGAGCATATCATTGATAATCTAGCCCATAGATTTGACCCTTTATTGGAGTTCCATGGTTTTTGAACAAGGGCGATATGGATTTTCGACTCATCGGAGATTTTTGCCAGGACAGCCTTAAAGAGTTGCAGCCATTTTATTTTTTTTGTCTGATGATAGTTAGTATATATGGAGTATTACATGGTACAATAAAGAATTCTGATTATTATTAAAAAAATATGAGCTCGTAGAGGCTGTTCAGAACAAAACATCACGGCAGTTCACTAAAGTGTGACAGAAAGGTCAGATGACGTCATCGGGCACAAGAATAAGATATTTCATCAAGCACTCTTCTGCAAATTCACACTATAAATTTACAGCTGTATGCCTACAAAATCCAATAGGCAAAACTGTCGCACTTTGGGAAAAAAGGTACGCACATGTCAGCAAAGCCATGACGGCTATTTGCAAGATATTTTTTTTTATACATAATTCCCAAATGTATATTTTATAACTCAAGACATCTTTCAATACTTTGATACAGACAACTATATTTTATTGAACACTACAATCTTGCGCTCTTATTGAAACATTCTTTAGATACGAACTATAAAAAGTGTTGGTAATTAGCAAGATTCACATATCTTTAAACATTTGTGAATTCAGGTAAAAAACAGCATTGATTATTCTTATGAAAAATATTGTGACAATTAGAGAAACCAATACAATAACTTGTTTCCACAAAATATATAACACTGATGATAATGGATCACTTTCATCTACACTCTAGAATATAACTAATGTACTTGAGATTTTTAGTCAAAATTAGTATGGCTTATTGCCTTTACCAACATTTGGACTTGTTCATAATATTAACAGTTATGCTGACACAATCAACGTAAAGTTTGATGAAGCGAAAGTATTTTGTGCTATAAAAGAAAATAAGGCATAGTAGTTTCTGGCAAAATTCCTGTTTTTCTTATTTCTGATTGCACCTGCAAAAGTCGATCTTCACTCTATCGTATGAAAAATCAAATTAACCAACTGGCACAACTTTTATGTAAATTGCTCCAAAGCTTTTGATCCGCTGTAATGCTTGGTGTCCTGATCAATAATTTGGACCACTATTATAGCATCTCAGCAAGATTCACAAACATTTTTAATTATTCGTCTTAAAAGTTCAACATGTAGACTGCTATGGTGATAGTTCGGTCAAGGTAGTTTCCACATAAAGTGCCGTAATTCAAATTTGGGACCGCTATTTTTTCACTCATGCATATAGGAACTCTCTGAATATCTTAAGGTTAAAAATTTATCTTATACTAATAATAATATAATATATTTTAGAATTAATAGCTACTTGGATTGTCTTGTTTTTTAAATTGATCTATAATATTAACAACATTATAGATGCGTCGGACTTATTGAAAAATTCGTCTTCAATAGTTTCAACAAGAAGCCATCACACGTTTTATTCAAGAATGGGTAGAATGAACTAACTAAAGTTTTCTCCTTTGCGCAGAGCAAACATTTAATTTCAGCTTTCGAAATGTTTAAACTGCAAACTTTGATTTAATACTTAATATGATTTTTTTACTCATTTTATGTAGATTTAGATAAATCTATTTTCTTCCGATTTGTAAACTATTTATTATACTAACGTACTTTTACCTTTAACAAATTAAAAAAAAATTGAACAAAACGAAGTTTATGTTCTATAAACTTCTTTGTATATTTCGCATTTTAGGACAATTCATTATGCATCAAATTGTTTCAGGTAATATATCAAAGTGTCCTATAAATGGACGACATTCATAAAAAAACCTTTTTTACATAAATTGAAATGTTTTGCCTTGCATTAAATTTAACGAACTGATATTAGAATATGCACGTGCTAGTTTGTTTCTAAGTAGAAAAATAATTAAATAAATATTTAATTAGTAATTATTTTTATTCAAAATATCTGTTTTTAATTTTTTTGCGTCATTCTGCTCCACGTATGTTTATCTAAATATATCACCTCGAAAAAAAAATTTCGGATTTTTTAACATTTTCATATGAAAAGCCGTAAACCTTGTTGGAAGGTTTTCGATGAAAAATGACAACTAAATGCAACTAATAATGCAGAAATTCAAATATGTGTAAATAATATAACTAAGTTGAAATGATCACATTCCTATTAATATGATATAATTTATAACTCCCGTTTATTTAAAGTCATTACGAGAATATGCACACAAAGTTTTATAAAATATATTTTATTAGTTTCCTCTGAGCTTTGAAATGAATGTTCCAATTTATTTCGCTACATTTGCTTCATAAATATAACATATTGGTAATATTTGGAAAAACTGAATATTTTATGTTTTAAAAGTGAATTTTAAACACCACAATAAGTGATCTTAATATAGTTGATTAGATATTTGGCTTCTATAACGAGATATAATTAAATACTTTGATGTTTATAAGACATCATTCGATTTACAGTTTTTATATTATTATTTATAAATAAACGATCCATTATCCAAATCACTCATATGTTACACATATATATATATTGCTTTTAATAAATATATTTTAGGGTTTTTTATACCGATTTATTAATTGTCAGGTTTAAATTTAAAAATTTCCTTTTTCCATAAAATTAAATTGTTGTAAAATTAAGAATAATAAGTAACTTGCTCAAATAAACATTGAACAAAATTAATTTGTTATGGCAGTGGGCTTAAAATACAAGTATATTGAATATGTCAGAGTATTAAGGGTAAGTGTCTGCTTATGTTAATTATGAAACTTGAACTCTACTCACTAAAAAATGCAAGATTCCACCCAGCATACATAACTCAATTGGTACGACCTAAGTTCAATATTGTAACAGAACTTGCGACAAATATACTCAGAAAGAACCCACTTTTTTATTCTCAATATTAATTATAACGCAAAAATAGTTTACTTCAGAGGACTTTTCTTCTATCTTAATTTTAGTGATGTAATATCTTTTATTAAATTCCTGTTGTTAATTTTTTTTGTGAAGAATATCCGATGCAATTTGATGCGGTTGTGTAAAAAACCGAAGGTTTTAGCTTGTTGATTAATTGCGCTGAGTTCAAATAAAAAAATAAAATTAAAAGGTTAGTTAACTCACGATGAAAAAAAGGAAAAAAAAAGGTAATTTAGTGGATTGTAAACACTTAATGAGATTAACTAAAAACTTGGAAAACGCTGTTGTGAGACCTTACCTTTTATTATTGGTGGCCGAGATTTACGAATTATCTACACTTTCACGCTAGCGATGTTTTTTGCTGTTGAGTCACGACTCTAAACTGTTTGACGATTAGAGCTCGAAATGAAAATGAAACGCGCACTGTTTAAGGCCTCAAAACAAACAAAAAACTAAATTGTTTAAACAAATGAAATACTTCCTTAACAAGGTGAGTCAACCAAAGGCATTAAATTTAACTAAAGGAAAAATACCGAGTGATAAAACATGAATCAATATGAATCAATATGAACCAAATAAACTAAATTAAAATTAAATGAAAACTTAACATACCGCCCACTAAAATGCATTGCATTTTTCAGTCCTCCGAAAGTGGCAAAGGACAGAGCTTCACCACAGGTCGCTTTGAAGTCCCATTACTAGTGCGAACAGTAACAATTCTCACTATTCCATCTAAACCTGGATGTACCTCAGTTATGCGGCCCATTGACCAATGCAGAGGAGGGGCCAAATCATTGCGAATTAAAACTAAAGTTCCTGGTGAAAGATTACCACTGGATTTATGCCACTTAGCACGTTGGTGCAACGTATGCAAGTACTCACCAGACCAATGACGCCAAAAATCTTGGTGCATTTTTTGAAGCATTTGCCAACGATCCAATTGACGAACGGGAAGTGAGGTGACATCCAATCCAGGAGGAACACTCAGAGGTTCCAGGGTCAGAAAATGACCCGGGGTTAGAGCAGTCATATCACTGGGATCATTACTAAAGGATGTAAGAGGTCGCGAGTTAAGAAACGCTTCAATCTGAACCAATACAGTATTTAGCTCCTCATAGGTCAAACACTGCATACCAATGACTCTGTATAAATGAGTTTTTACAGATTTCACTCCGGCCTCCCACAATCCTCCAAAGTGGGGCTTCAGATGCGGCGGATTTTAACATAAAATTATTTAACTGCTTGGATGCACCAATAAAGTTGCTACCACAATCGCTGTACAAATGTTGACAGCGACCTCGGCGAGCTACAAATCGTCTCAAAGCAGCTAAGAAAGCTTCCGTAGATAGACTGGATACCAATTCTAAATGCAAAGCTTTAGTCGCAAAGCAAACAAACAAACATAAATAGGCCTTACTGGTACGACAGCCGCGGTAACGAGACATCATGACATTGAATGGACCAGCATAATCAACGCCGGTATATAGAAAAGGTTTTTCCTGTGATACGCGGGATGCAGGCAAATCACCCATATGAGGTTGAATTGACTGAGGCCTACATCTAAAGCATCTAACACATTTACCAAGAATACTACGAATAACGGCTTTAGATGACAATATCCAAAATTGCTGTGTAATAAGAAACTGAACACTCTGCACACCAGCGTGAAAATACTTTAAATGAAAAAAAGTAACTACAAGCCTTGTAAACTCGTGATTACTGGGTAGGAGAGCGGGATAGTTATTGTTAAAACTTAAAGAATGTTTTAATCTACTACCGACACGTAGTATCCCAGCACTATCTAGGAAAACATTCAATTTTCCAAACGCTTTCGAAGGTATTTTATTTCCTTGAATTAACATTATATCCGAGGAAAAGGTTTGCGACTGAACATGTATAACCAAAAGCATTAATGCATAGTGGAGTTCTACCAAAGTAAGGTTACCCTCATATTTTTCGCGGGGCAATGAAATATTATGCTTATAGCGAAGAATATAGGCCATAATGCGTTTCAGTTTGTCGAGCGATGAGAACCTTAAAATAAGATTATCCAGAAAACCCTTAGAATAAAAAATTGAGAGACATGTTTTCTTTTCTTCAGGTAAATCATGTGAAGTTGAAGGAGTGTTTATGAAGGGGATCCAGTTGCGAGTTGAGCTAATTAAAAAACTAGGACCCGCCCACCAAAGCGAACTATTACATAACTCCATAGGGAGCAAACCTCTAGAACCGAGGTCGGCTGGATTATTCTCACATGAAACATGATGCCAACAAGATAAAGGTAATCTTTCTTGGATAAAAGAAACGCGGTTGCTAACAAAAGTACTCCACCGATGCGGAGAGGCTTTAATCCAAGAAAGTGCTATTGTAGAATCACTCCAGGCGTATATTTTATTGATAACAAAAGATGTTTTATAAATATCGTAAACATGTGATAGCAAACGAGACAATAGCACGGCTGCACAAAGTTCTAGACGTGGTATAGAAAGTGTCTTTAGTGGTGCAACTTTTGATTTTGCACAACTAAAACGAGTGGTTACCTGACCGTTAGGTAGTAAACTACAAAAGTAAATAATGGCACAGTAACCCTTTTCGGAGCTATCACAGAAACCATGTAGTTCCAAAGTTTCAACAGGAGAATAAGGAAATAGTAGGCGAGGAATTTTGAGGCTAGAAAGGGTTGAAATATCTCTAACATATTGTTTCCAAAGATTAAGAATATCATTTGGAGGCGTTGCATCCCAATACAACTTTAAATTCCAGAAACGCTGAATTAAAGACTTGACGAGAAACGTTAAAGGTGAAAGAAAGCCCAGTGGGTCAAAAATTTTTGCGAAATTAGATAACAATAGGCGTTTAGTGCAACCCATATCCACAGAATTAACGAAAAATTGAAACACGTCAGAGGAATGGTTCCAATAAAGACCTAAAACTTTTAGCGGACTTTCTGAATCAAAATTCAGAGAAATGTCCTCATTATACAAATAAGAAGGGGGTAAATCAGCTAGCAAGCAAGGATCATTGCTACACCACTTTCGAAGTTCGAACCCTCCTTTCTGCAGCATCAGTACTAAGTCCTTTTGAAGTTTTCTAGAATCTTCAATTGTTGATAAACCTCCAGTTAGATCATCAACATAGCATGAATTTAAAATAATTTGCGAGGCCTCAGGAAAATTATCCTTTTCCTCTTCAGCCAGAACAAACAATGACTTGATAGCCAAATAAGGCGCGCATGTTAGTCCATACATACGTTACCGTGAGAAGGCGGTAATCAGCTATAGGTTGATCTTTAGAAAAGTGCCAAACAATTCTCTGATAATCCGTGTGGGCAGGGTTAATGATAATTTGCCGAAACATTTGACGAATATCCGCTAGGAAAACAAATCGATGAATTCTAAAACAAAGAAGCAACGCAAAAATGTCAGCTTGCAATTTCGGACCAGACAGAAGATGATCATTAAGTGACATACCATCTGATGATTTGGCAGAGGCACTGAATACGACACGAAGCTTAGTAGTGGGACTTGAATCCTTTAAAACACAATATTGTGGAAAATAGAACGACTTTTTTGGGATTACATCTGAAGATACTAATTCCATATGGTTCTGATCTAAATATTCCTTTATAAAAGCAGCATAATCTGCATAAAGCTTCAGATTTTGCTGTAACCTGCATTCTAACGATAAGAAATTGCGAAGATCTAATTTTCTACTTTCATAAAAAATAGGCTCATCACCTCGGAAGGGCAAGGAAACCACAAATCGGCCATCCCGATTGCGATACGTAGTTTTACGAAAAATATTTTTGCATTTCTCGTCCTCGGGAGATAAAACTTAGAGTTGTGGTACTTCTTCAACTTCCCAAAACTTCTGCATAGTATCATTAACTGATGCCTGATAACAGAGAAGCGATAGGTGAAGAGTTGGAAACCGTTTTACCCATCAATATAAAACCAAAAATAGTGTTAATTCCCACTGGCTCATTATAGTCACCGGTAAGTCTACCCTCCAGTAAAATATAGGGAAACAATGGAGCACCTATTAATACATCAATAGAGCTAGGAGTATCATAGAAAGGGTCAGCCAAGGACGCGCTGCGTAAATGAGGCTAGTTTGCGGTAGAAATAGGATGACTAGGTAATAGCCCGCACATTTTTGGAAGAACTGCAGCTTCCAAATCAAAATTCGGAGTGAATTTATTACAAGGTCGAATCTTGGTAAATACACTTCTTGCACAGTTTTGTACATGAGCTTCTCCAATACCTTAAACGGAGCAAGGCGTCTTATAGGAAGTAAGTCCAAGACGTTTAACACAATTTTGTGAGATAAAGTGAAGTTGCGAGCCAGAATCAAGCAATATTCTAATTTTCTGAAATGTTCCTGACCCATCTAACATATCTATAAGAACCGTAAAAAGCAGCACATTACTAGAATTATAATTATTAAGGCTACTCGCTACCAGATGCGAAGAATTGGTAGACCTGGAGTCCGCCTGAGAGCTAGATGGTTGATCATTGTGGATGGAGCTGGTTGATGAGAGTGCGGGTGGTGTAGTACTGCTGCTACTACCAGAAAAATAATTTCTCTCAAAATGAAGTAAGGTATGATGTTTATGTCTACATTTATGACAAACATGCGGCGATTTACATTCTTTGACAGAATGACTACTACTTAGGCAATTTAAACACATTTTCAGCGATTTTACAAGTTGGTATCTATCATTAGGAGTTTTTGTTAAAAAGATAGGACAACGATAAACAGAATGTGCTGTTTTACAAATAGCACAACTGCTAGATTTAGATTGCTCAGTGCCTAGAAGAGCAACCTTGGAATTTGAGAAGCGATCCTCTCTCTTAAGTGATTTTTTATCTTTTTTATGAAGGGCTGAGCAAACATTGTCAAGAGCGGCACAACGCTTATGTAGATAGGTTGTAAGCTGTTGAAATGATGGAGTAGTATGTAAATCATATTGTAATTCGAATTTAGTAGCAATAGAAATATGTAAGCGTTTAAGCAACATCTGAACCAAAATGAAATCCCATGAAGCTACAGGAAAGTTAAGATTTCCTAATGCAGCAAGATTATCATAAAATGTATCCAAAAGTTGTCTTAACTCGGCAGGATTCTCAGTTGTGAGTTTGGGGGTATTTTCTCTATATATGTGTGGCCGCAACTAAACGAGGGTTTTCATATCGCTTAACTAGCATTTCATAAGCAGTTGTGTAATTGACATCTGTCATCGGTAACTTCTGAATCAAGGTTAGAGGCTGACCACGTAAGAAACTCAAAAGATAATTAAATTTTTCTATGTTACGCAAAGTACTGTTATTATGAATCAAAGCATCAAACATATCTTTAAAAGTGGCAAACTGTGTAATATTTCCAGAAAAGGATGGAATCTCTAATTTTGGCAGTGTTACATGGGACTGATTACTAGACGATGAAGACAAAATATTGTAGTCAATGATTCTCCAAACAGCTCAAAATAAATCGATTTAATATACCAAAAATCTTTTTCAAATGAGCTTCGTACCGCGTCTTGTTTGGTGAATTGATCCTCATCATCTAGAATGCAACCAATGACAACGTTATGCTGCTTGAAAAACTCAGTTCTAATTGATTCCAAAATATCATAACTCAATTTAGAGATTATGTGTTGGGAAGTGTCTTTTTTAGCACTTCTCGATATATTAAGAATATCCGATAGACGATTAAATTCAGTTTGTCTAAGAACTTTGGCTCTTTTTAGTTTATCGGACATCCTACTATATCCGAAAAAAAAACGAAGAGAACAGAAGAAATTAAATGAATTCAGAAGAAAATTTCAAGGCAAGAAACGGAGTCTCAAGACCGACTTTAGACCGACTATAAGAAAACGAGAATGATGTTGCGTATACAATACAAGCAACAATTAAAAAACTCCAATGAATGTACTTGTGACACACTGTTAAAACCAATATAAAAATGAAACCTGTTGGAAAAAAATATGTGCACTGTTTACCTTTAGATATAATCCTGCAAAAAAATTCAACTTGAAAAACGACCTGTGTTGATTTAAACGATAATTCATAAATTCTTGTTAAGAAAATGCGATAAAATGTTTGCGATCGATATTTAAACTATCTGCAAACCAACTAAAGATGAAATAAATAATGCAATGTATTTTTGAAATTGAAAAGGAGAAGAAAATTGATCAACTAATTAATTGTACTTTTTAAGCCTATATGATTGAATTAACTGGGCGGTTTATTCTATAAAATTATAAGTTAATTTTCAAAAGGCCAAAGTGTGAATAGCAAAAAATGCGGTTCGAAGTGACCAAAAATAATGTTGATTAATTGCGCTGAGTGCAAATAAAAAAAATAAAATTAAAAAGTTAGTTAACTCACGATGAAAAAAAGGAAAAAAAAGGTAATTTAGTGGACTGTAAACACTTAATGAAATTAACTAAAAAACTTGGAAAACGCTGTTGTGAGACCTTACCTTTTGTAGCCGAGATTTACGAATTATCTACACTTTCACGCTAGCGATTTTTCGGTGTTAAGTCGCGACTCTAAACTGTTTGACGATTAGAGCTCGAAATGAAAATGAAACGCGCACTGTTTAAGGCCTCAAAACAAACAAAAAACTAAATTATTTAAACGAATGAAATACTTCCTTAACAAGGTGAGTCAACCAAAGGCATTAAATTTACCTAAAGAAAAAATTCCGAGTGATAAAAGAACATGAATCAATATGAACTAAATAAACTAAATGAAAACTTAACATAGCTTGCGTGGCATAAATTTATAGTCACTGATGGGTCGCAGGGAGGTGAACGGCGGTCATTTTAATTAACTAATAAGATAAAACCTAGTTTTTATCAGGATTACACCAAACCATTCGACTTCAAAACTATTAAATCAATTTGATTTCGAAAGGAAAATAGCTACTACATAAAACACAATTGACAGTTCAAAAACAAAAACTTTTCATCAAACCAAAAATTAAGTTTTCCGCACACTTAAAACCAATAAAAAAACCTCCTAGAAACTTTTCAAAAAAATCTATGCTTAAACAACCCTAAAACTCTAAATAAAAAAGAAAAAATGTAAGTTATGGCACTACATTACTCATACAATTTCCTAGACCTGTATAGTCTTTAAATAAATGAAAAAAATAAGCATAACGAAAACAAAAATACAAAGCAGGCTTATCCCTACAAAAACATCCACGGATCATAGAAACTTTACTAAACTCAAATATGAAAAAAAAAGAATTCCAAACGTATTTCCTAGAAGACAGAAAATTAAACGTAGTTATTAGAAGACTGGATAAATTTATGAAATTAAAAGACAAAGAAGAATACCCGCAAAGCAAAGGTTTTGATCCGCAAGAGCCTCACTGGTTCAAAATAGGATCAGTTAGCAATAAGATAGAGATCTTATTTTTTAGAACGCTAATCCTAAAAAATCAGCTCCACATCTACGAATTAAAACACATTTGCAACATAAAAGTCAGAATTGAGTAATTCAATAGTAATGATAGAATCCCACAGTGCCACAACTATCAACAATGTGATCCTCTGTTTCTAATTGCTTTTTAAAACCAATATGTTTAAAATTCAAGGAAGAATACTTTTAAAAACGCTGCCCAAAAAAGGATCGCGGCACACCTGCAATTTGCTGCAAATTTGATGGTGAACACCCAGCCAACTACAGTCAATGTGAAAAAAAAACAAAAAACTACAACTCTACCTACATTCACTAACCACGCCATTAATCAAACTGCAAACCAAATAAGAATCGACGCTTGTTTAGCTGCCTCCTCCCAGAACTCTCTCCAGCCAAAAGCAAATTCTTCTATCCAAAGACTTCAAAATAACTTAAACACTCGACCAATATAAACTCCCCATCAAATAACTTCTCCCCAAAAAATACGAAATACCAAACCTTGAAAACATAAACCCTACATTATTATTCCCAATATAAGATAAAAACCAAATATATCAAAAACTACACTTGGCTTTTAACCAATGCTGGCTGAGTGATGAAGTACCAAATGCAGAGCTCAGTTTGACAGATTTTAACATGTTTAGGGCTGACAGCAGCTTGAATAGTTCTACTAAGAGACGAGATGATGGAGATCTAATAGTGATCAGAAAATGTTTAAAAACTAGGAGCGAGCTGAAGGAAAAAGGCATAGAACAAAAAAACGCATAGTATTTGTCCTGATAGAACAAAGCACAGAATCCTGGATTTTTGGGTGGCTGTATATTCCGCCGGCATCAAGAGATGAAATTTATCAGAGCATTGCCATAGCGAAGAAGATATAAAAAATTCATATTTGGAAGTTAAGATGATCATCGGTAGTGATCACAATCTACCCGATGCCAAATAGAGTTTGAATAAGGTCGGTCTAAATGTGGACTGTCCGGAGATATCGGCAGCCAAAATTGTGGCAATTGATTACGCCTTCATGACTCTTGTACAATATATATACATTTTTAATAGTAGAGGAGGAACGTTAGATTTAGTTTTTAGTGATTTTGGCAGAATAATCCTAGCAGAAGTTATTGATATTATCTTTGAAAATAGTCTTCATCATACTGCGATTGTACTTGATATATGTTTGTCTCAATTATTTAAAATATTATTTGTGACAAGATATGTACGATTTTAGGAAAAGTATTTTTATGTTAATTAATAACGGCCTAGCATGTATAAAGTGGCATAAATTATTCAAAGAAGCAAGAGTTGACGATACTTGTGATGCATTTTATGATATTTTAAATACCTTAGTTTTTTTGTATGTCCCTCAAAAGAAAATCAAACATTCTTCTCTTCCAAGATGCTTTAATGCACTCATGAAACACCTTATCTTTGAGAAAAATCTTATAGCTTACAATAGATACAAAAGTCACAAGTCAGATGTGTTGTATAAACTACCAGAAATCTAGTGCTATCCCTCCTCCTCGTCAAAACAAAACTATATAACAAAAACTATATACCAAAAAACAAACCATTCACATCTGCCACAAGAGTGACGATTAGTGACAACAGCTTCAGCTCAAGCCCGTTGCCAAGCATCGCCGGCGAAAACACAACATACAGGTAGAAGACGTCATGCCCAAGTCAACACGAACAAAAGGACGTAAGATAAACTTCGTAGGCATCAGAAATCCGGCATCAAAGCCCTACCGGAAATGACGGTCACAGGCACCACTACAAATTATACCACCAGAAATTGTTTAATTATTGTATTTATTTAAATGAATTCCAAAAATACATACACCAAAATATAGTCGAATCCCCGCACATCCCACTCAACCAACATCTCAAAGAAATCTATCGTGATCGGCCAAAAATCCTGTGATAAAAAAAAAAGTTCCAAACGTGGCGTAACCAAAGATATCTCAATTCGTAGGATTTTAGGGTATTCCTTGGCAATGCTGTAAGTACAACAGCGCCCACATGGTACAATCAGCAAAACCCAGTCACGTGAACTTAGCTAACAGGCGCCGAATGTCACAACAAACTTCAAGATGAAATCAAAAGATTGGCCCCTAAAAGAAATCCTCTCCCCGAGATAAATCTTACAAAGCAAGGCGAACGGGGAATGCCAAGAGGTAAGTTAATAGCCAGCATAAAATTATACAAGCCGCCATCATAGTTCGAACGATTCGCTCACAAACGCTGGGACTCTCAACACTCCCACTCCACAAATTTTGTATAATGGTTCTAGGATAACAATGAAATTCCCGTTTTATAAAACAAACAGGATATCGCGACCAATCAACAACAGATAACCAGCGAAAATTACAAAATACCGGCACAGTACTTGTGGTACCAAACTGAGACCACATAACAGCGAAACCAAACAAATCAGTCACGTCACAGGGTGCAAAGCCACAGCGAAGGGACTTGTAAAGGACAAGTTCAGAAACGCATAGCCTCGGGGTAATGTTTTACATTTCCACTATAATGGCCCCTGAAAGATAATTTATTAATAAGGTACTGTACTTATTATAGTCAATAAATATTCAGTTACTATTACAACAGTGTATCTTTGTGGTCTTAACCTAGCAGATACAACTTATTTGACAACTTCAATCCTTTATAACAAGAAAGCTGGAGGCACTTAGTAATCCTCGATTCCTGAGGTCCCTAAACAGAATTGACCCGTTACAATTTGTTTTAGGACCTTTTATTTGGGGTGCATAAATACCCCATGTAGCAAATTACATTCTAGAAACAAGTATAGCATTCCAGGGTTAATGAACTAAATGAAAAAAAACATTGTAAAAACAGGCTGTCTTTTTTTATGCTATTTTAAGTGTTTAATTTCTGTTTAAAAAATTAGTTTATGTTTAATAATTAAAAGTGCCAATATTAAGAGACTATCTACAAAAACGAAAAAGCAGGTAGTTTTTGAAATGCATCAAAAATACGTGATAAATTTCTTAGTAACTATACTAACATAAATTTGCTATAAAAAGTAAAAAAACTAATATGCAGGCCACAAAATTGATCTTCTCATTGAACTCTAATGAGATAACCTTACCTCAATACCCAATACCTTTATTAATCAAAGATCAAAGATTAAAGAAGTTTAATATTTAATATTTGAGTATGAGTAAAGAAAATTGAAATTTCATTAGAGGCTCTGCAGACAATAATATTGTAAATTTCTGTAAAAAAAGCAATAAAAATAGCTACGCTTAAATTATTCATAATATCCTTAACAAATACAAATCGTTTTTGCAATCAAATGCAACCATTATATTAGTGAGGTTAGATAAGAACAACTCTATAATTAAGATACCACAACTTACAAACTTATAAAATCTTCTCCAATTCTATTAGGTGCTTTGCTTATGTATAAATTTTTTTTATTGTCGACTGGCAAAAAAACGATCGATACGCTGAGTTGAGTTTCAGATAATAAAGAATATGTATTACCAAATAATTATGGGATGTTATCAGTATTATCTTTATACATATATCAGGTATGCAGAAAATCGAGATATGATTAGAGATAGACTATAGACTATCGTTTCTTTAATTAAATTTTGCTTTTAAGTTGTGGCGGATGGCATAAGAATAGAGGAACAACATTCTGTTTTTATTTACTTTGACAGTGCTTATTGCTGGCTGTGTACAGTTCCTATTTGTAGAAAATAAGTGTCCTAAATCGAAAAATTTACATTAAAATTTAAAGCATTTAGCGAATTCGTTTTTTGCATTTAATAAGTATAAACCCTTAATATAATGTCTTTGCTTTACATAATATTGGAAAAACCAAAGCACATAAAACATTTTGCCAGTCACTATACGTATTTTGCTTTAAAAGGCTTAAGAATAAATTAGAGCTCATAATCTCGTTCTTTCGTGTAGAAAAGTAAGCAGCCGCTTTTGAACTGGTAATGTTTTATTGTGGGCATTTGATAAAGTGCGATAAATATGACAGTCACGCGATTCGTAAGAACACGGGTTGACCTAGCTTCTTTCTTGTTTTTTTCGCTGGCCTTTTGTCACATAAAAATTACCTACGACTTTTTAATCATGCTATTGGTCTATGCTTGCTAAAAACTATTAAAAAATAAAATATTAGAGTAAACATGAAGTTTTATTTGATATTACAATAATTTGTGATAAGCAAGTTTTGAATTTTTGCTATGTGGCAATCATAATTTTAACTATCCCTAAAAATAAAATAAATTCATAGGTACTAAATAATAGTTATAACTATTACAAAATATTTCAATACAATCTGCATAACGCTAATTAATTTGTGACCATTATAAAAGTTAGACTGATTTATTTAAAAGCTTTGTGAGGGTGATTTTATTAAGTGGTCATTTGCACTAATACGCCTAATACGTCATGTATTGATTTAAGTGACAATTAAGTTCATACGAAGGTTTACCATTACATTAAAAATGTGCACTCTTTGGTATGTCAGCAATGAGTAATGCAGGATATGATTACTTTGTACAGCAGTGGTTCCCAAACTGGGGGGAGTATTATTAAGTATTATTAAAGGGGGCGCGAAAGCTCCAGAAAATGATACGAATTTTTCGTTTTAAATAAACCAAAAAAGCAGTAGAAATATAAAAATAATATTTTTACAATCTGCAAAACGCAATCTGCAAATCTGCAACAACGCGTAACCGCGAGCGGCGCACGCTCGTTCTCGAAGTATGTCTGTACATTCCTCTCTAGAGGTCTTCCTCTTTCAGTTCAGTCATGTTTAGACCGTCAGACCTGAGTAAGACGCCTTTGCCTTGATTTAAAATTTGGTTCGGTTTTTCCTTTTTACCGATCTTATTGGCTTTGTAAACTATTGATTTGAAGTTTGGTTAATATTCAAGGTAAGTAACTTTCCTGAAATGCGTTATTTTTTTACGTGTAATGCTTTTTGCGAGGAAAGATATTTTCGTTTAGTTTTAAGATCAGCACGTTTTTGCTATATATAAACCATGTGTAAATATCTCTGTTCTTTCTTTTTAGCTTTCAATGGACTTTCTTAAATTCAACACTATCTTTCTTAAAATCAACACTAAGAAAATAAAGTACATAGAAAAGTACATCAAATATGGATTTACATTTTTTGAAGCTTCATATGAACTGGCACTACTTATCACAAAATGTAAAAAGCCGCATATTATTGGTAAAACACTCATTAAACCTTGCCTTTTAAAAGCAGCTGATATTCTTGATTTCAAAAGTAAGTCAAAGCTTTCGCAAATTTACTTTCGGATAACACTGTTAAACGTCGTATTCATGAAATGGCAGAAGATATCAGATTTCAAACGATAGAAGCTGTCCGAAAATCGTCTTTTTTGCTATTCAGTGTAATGAAAGTACCGATGTTGCACAATGTTGCCAGCTAATTGTATACCGGGTGGTGGGTCGCCGAGGGGAACATAGGAAATCCCATGTAAATTTTAAGGGGGTCAATTATTGGCTTCCCTGTACCTTTTACAGAAATAATATAGGATAACTTTTTGAAGAGACCAATCTGGCAATCCCCGTGCAAAGTTTCAAAACACTTTAATAAGCGAATCTTGAATTATTCAATTAAATGTAATTGCGAAATTACCAATTTTTCAGTTCAGGTAAAACCAGACACCAGCCACCAGCAAACAATTTGTTATAAGGCTTTGTCAAATCTGACGTACAGCCGAATACAAGAAATTTTTTTTGTCGTTTTATCAATCTCACAACCATATGTATATTCAAAGTAAGACACGTTAACATTACTTTTTTATCTAAACTTTTATTTAATATAACGATAAAGTTAAACCAATAACAATTATTATTATCGATTATTAAAAAAATAATTTTATCATACTTAGAATTTAATTAGACCAATAGCAGTATCTGAAATATTTTCAATTTATTTTTCCATTAAGCCTATCTGGTCCATTGCGACCATTAAACCTATTGTGAGTAAATTCGAGTCCAAAGACATTGCAATAAATAATTGTAAATGTTTAACTCAGAAGATCAAAAATAGATCTGAAAAAGAGGGAACAGAACTCTTAATATTTTACTAAGTGTGGAAAAATTAAAATAAAATAAAAAACAATAACTTTTTTAAAAATAATAGAGAATTACATAAAATCATCAATTAATCAAATGTTCAAACAACCCCCCATCAACAGCTAAACAATATCCTAACCGATCATAAAATTCATTTCTAAACGTTACTAAGTTAATATTGGGAAATTTTATTACATTCTAACGAAATAGCGTTTTGTAACTTGCTTAGATTCTCAAATTTTACACTTTTATAATTGACACTTTTTAAATGACCCCACAAAAAGAAGTCATTCGGTGAAAGATCAGGTGACCTGGCTGGCCAAAGTATCCGGTACCGTGGACCAATAATATTGCTGTTAAAAGCATTTTCCAAGAACTCTCTAACCATACGGGCATGATGGGCCGCGCAGTCATCCATTTGGTACCAGATCATTTGATCTTCCTGATCAACTTCTGCCAAGGCGGGTCCAATTTGATTTTGAAATAATTCCAAATAGGTTTCAGCTGTTAGGTTATAGTCCATAAGAAAGGGTCCAATGATATGGTGTCCGATAATGAATACATTTGTTTTTTGGGGATATTGTGTCTGAGTATAAATAAAGCGATGTTCATTTTCTTGGCTCCAATACCGGCAATTCTAAACATTTGGTTCATTGTTGAGGGTAAATGTACATTCATCGGTAAAACAAATATTTCTTAAAAAATTCCTAACATTATTTGCTCTTTTCATCATTTCAAAACAAAATGCAATTCTTCGCTCTTCATCTCCTCCCTGCAGCTTTTGATATTTTTCGAATTTATACGAATAATAATTGTGTTTTTTAAAGTGCGCAATACTAACCATCTTGTTTTCCTTCACACTCAGTAGAATATTAAGTTCTCTGTTCTCTCTTTCTTCGGCTCTATTTTCGATATCCTGAGCTGAACATTTACAATTATTTATTACGGTATCTTTGGGCTCGAACTTATTGACAATACGTTTAATAGTTGAAATGGACAGAATGGGCTTGGTGGGGAAATAAACTGAAAACATTTCAGATACTGCTCTAAAACTGTTTCCCGCATAATGCCATTTAATTATGGCTATTTTTTCGTCGATTGAATAATTTATAGTTGTTTTCAAATATCAACTGTCACTAATTTATTGACACTTTTCCTCACGTCAGTGACAATATTCATTTTACTGGTGCCCGTTTGGTTTTACCTGAACCGAAAATTTGTTAATTTTGCAATTACATTTAATTGGACAATTCAAAATTCGCTTATTAAATTTTTTTAAACTTTGCACAAGGGTTTGCCAGATTGGTCTCTTCAAAAAGTTATCTTACATTTTTTTTATAAAATGTACAGGAAAGCCAATAATTCACCCCCTTAAAATTTACATGGGTTTTCCAATGTTCCGCTCGGCGACGCACCACCCGGTATGTGCGATTTATTAATGGTTGTGTTTTAACGGAAAAAATCCTTTTCTCACAAGAGCTAAAAACGACTTCAAAAGCCGCTGATGTTATGAATGCAATTTCCGATATTATTCAAAAAAATGGCATTTCATGAAAGAAACTTGTTCGTGTGTGCTGGTGCTCCTTTAATGGTAGGATCGCGTTTTGGATTTATCACATTAATAAAAGAGAAAAATCCTAACATAAGAGAAATACATTGTGTGATACATCGACAAGCTTTAGCAGCTAAAACTCTTCCAAAAAGTTTTAACGGAGTGTTAAATTTAGGTATTAAAGTTATTAATTTCATAAAAGATAGGGCCTTAAATACCAGAATCTTTGATACTCTTTGTTCTGATTTAGGACCAGAGAATAAAAAACTTTTATTTCATACGGAGGTACGCTGGCTCTCGAAGGGAAATATATTATCCAGAATGTTTGAGTTAACGATTACACGAAAAAAGGAACAACTCTTAAATGCGTTTGGTGATGAAAACTTCCAAATCAAATTAGCTTATCTAGCTGATATTTTGAGGCATTTTATATGCTTAATTTGAAGTTACAAGGCAATATGTCAGCAAATATAATTACCCATCATGATGCTATCCAAGCCTTTTTAGTAAAACTGCATTTATGAAAACGTCGTGTGCGATCTGAAGTGCCAAATTTTTTTTCATTTCCGAAATTGGCTTCTTTAATGGAGAAAAGTGATGTTAGTAAAAACGAACAGATTAAAACAAATAATATATCTTATCTAGAAAGCCTCTTCCATTAACTTCAACGTTATTTTCCCAATTTACATGACAAAAAAGAATACAAATTTGTTCAAAATCTTTTTAATTTCGATCCAAACGTCTCAGAAAACCTGCAAGAACAAGCAATCAACTTGGAACACGATTGAGAGGCGATTACGACATTTTGGATAAAATACTTCAACATCTATCCTTTAATAGCGGAAATGGCTTTGAAATTTTATATACCGTTCTCTACGACGTACTTGTGTGAAAAAGGATTATCTGTTTTAATAGGAATTAAAACAATAGAACGTAACCGGCTTGATGTTGCTAGTGACTTACGTTGCGCACTTTTAATGATAAAACCAAGAATTTCCAACCTTGTCAAGGAAACGCAGCCACCACCCTTCGGATTAGATTAGATTGGTCAATTAGTGCTTGCTTAACGTGTGTTGTTTTCAAAAATAAGTGTTTTCTTGCAATAAACAAATGTTTGTGTCTATGTTAAATATTAAAACTGTCTGTTGATAACAGCTAGTGCCATCCACCCACATAATCAGTCTGGTTTAAAAAAGAATCATAGCTGCACGTCTGCCTTACTAAAGGTATTAGACAACTATACAAAAGAAGGAGATATAGAATTTATTACAGTGTACTAATGCCTTTGGCTTATTACAAGACATTTGACATTATTCGTGACCAAATTCATACACTTTATGTCTATTTTTTTTGGATAATAAAAGTTTTGATTTTGATTTGATATTCACCATAAACGTATTCTTGCTGTTGGGCTATATTATGTGGGTATTAATGTAACTGCATTAAGTTTGTTAAAGTATAACGGCAGAACCCAAAGGATCCAAAATGAAAAAAAAACCTTAATCGATTTACCAAGTGAAATTTTTTTCTGTAAAGGTATAAAAAATCAATTTAAAATCGAGTATTACATACTGTAAGTGCACTTCTATGTCGACGACAAACATATTTATCCATCCTTTCCTCTACAAATTAAAAACTTGGGTATTAATAAAATAAATATTTATCTTGACGCTCTACATAAGACATCTACTAAATTTGAATTAATTCTTTTAAGTATTTGAGTATTTGACTCAAAGCAAAATAGAAACGGGTGCCCAAATAACTTTAAAATTATAATCAATAAGAAACAAATGGTTAATGAAGTAAAAATTGTAAGTATCCTAATGAATGCTTCTTTGCGATTCACAAAACAAGTTTCATTATATTTAAAAAAAGCTTACCTTTAAAAAAACTATATTTAATAATAGCAAAAACTTACTTAATAGTAGTACCGCAAGAAATTTTTTTTGTAAGTATCCTAATGAATGCTTCTTTGCGATTCACAAAACAAGTTTCATTATATTTAAAAAAAGCTTACCTTTAAAAAAACTATATTTAATAATAGCAAAAACTTACTTAATAGTAGTACCGCAAGAAATTTTTTTGTAAAGCGTTGGTCCTTTTATTTAAGAAGACATTCTCTATTATCCTGCCTAACACAATAAGATTTTTATAGAATACAAGAAGTGCAAAACAACTGATTAAGACTTGGCTATTTGGAATTAGAGTGAATTAGCCATTTTACAAGTTACAGGAGTGCGAATGGATATCAATGGCTGAGAGTTGATTAGCACACTCCACTGTATTTTTTCATAGCTACTCCTCAATTAGGAACCTGAATATTTATTTACTAAAATCATATTTTAGCAAGAGATTTCAGAAAGAAGAACTCAACAATCTCAAAAGAAGACAAGTTACCCTCTCAAATTAAAAAACTGCATTATTTACAAGAAATTTTATATACTCACCATATAAAAGTTATAATAAAATTCTGGCAAACTTAATCAGGTAAAATCGTGCATTTTTTAAAAGTCCTAATAGGGAATTAATGAAAAATAATCAAATATAATTATAATGCTTTGCAATATTATGTTGTAAATCTTGTAAATCAAGACTATAATGAAATAATTATTTGTTATTTTGTTCAGATTGCTTGCAGACTTTAACAATGAGACTGATTTTCGTAGTCAAGCCGGCAAAATGGTTTCTACTAGGGGTCGTAACCACCTCAATTTAGTAGATAAATTTAAAAACTCAGATATAATTGAAACCAAGTCAGTTTTCGTAAACCTTATTTTCACATCCGGCCACTCTTTTTATATTGAGAATATAATCTTGCTGCATTAGTGTAAGAAGGGTATTAAACTTGACTAAAAAGAAAAAATTAAAGTCACTAGAGCCAAGAAAAGTCTCGTTTTGGTTTGCGTGTAGGATATATTTAATTGCAAATCGGTTCCGTTTTTAACAATATTAACTAGTAATTCTGATTCTTTATATTCACCTTACATCGTTTATCTTTCATCTAACCCGATGAGGCGAGTGGTATTGACGCCTTGTTTGAGCGTGTGGATGGAGGGTTCTGGCCTGGTAAAACAAAAAAAAATTCAAATTGAACTTCTATCTATTTATATTATTTACATTTTCATTGCACGTCTTCAATTTCTGTCCCAGTTGTATATAAATTTAGATAATTCTTGTTTTATACTTTTTAACGTATTTAGGTTAAAACTGTATTTTTACTTAAGTTTGAGGATGCTCTGTAAGACGGCAAAATGCGTGTCACCTTTTAAAATATATTTATTACGAGACTTGATGACTAAAACTTTTGTTATTTATATTTAAATTAAGTCTCTTTGAGATCGTAATAACCTATTGAAATTCTCTATACTAAGCGACAGTAACCTAAAATCTCCTTAACCAAATATTAAGAAAAAAGTTAGTGAGTTGTCCTTTTTAACTTTTTATATAGTAATGTAGTATGTAGTTTTTTATTGATCAGGAAGGCAAATCTTGTCTTCACAGAAATAAAAATCATTATGTACGGTTGATATATTGTCTCAGAAAATAAAATAATATATTTCGGAACAATTGTTAGAATTAGGTTGTTGCAGTTTGGTGTATTCGACAATAAAAAAATAAATAATAATGAATCTCCTGTTTACTTAAAGAATGTTTGGTGCCTCGAAACCTAACCGATTCAATTAGTATAAAATTGAAAAACAAGTTTACAAACCTTCACCATGAAACAGCTTTGTTTAAAAGGTTATTTACCTACAAGACCATATAATTATACAACTCTTTACCTAATCATCTTAAAACTTTTAAAGGAAGCCGTTTTAAAATTATGTTGAAGGAAATTTTATTAGAAAAACATTGGTGATTATAAACCTAAATAAACTACTAAAAACTTTAAGACCCAAGATAGATAAAACTAAAATAAATGTATTTTTATCTTTTTAGAGCATCAATCTCTTTTTAAGTTTGATCATCCCGATTAATCATCACCTTTAGGATTAAAGTTTCAAGATGTGCACGAATCAAACGACGTTTACAAATCTCACGTTGTTGGGCATCACTGGACCCTATAAACCATGTCGATGATAATGTTGACCACTTGAAATAAAGTTTTCCAAATATTCTAGGCCTTTGATATCTGTCCTCTTACCATAACCGGATTATTATTTTTGGATTCTCCTCACAAAAAAAGGTACAGTGTGCCTTCAAGTCAAAATGAGATTTAGTTCTGTTAAATTCCGAATGAAGCTTACCTCCTCATCTTTTTATGGTTCAATTCCAAACGCTTTCGTAAATAGTTAATCTTTATCATTTAAAATAAAACAAAAGTAAATTAAAATTATCCCAGAAAACAACTTTGACTTTTTTGGATCTTTTCAGCGGCGCATCCAATCAATTCAAGAAGCCCAATACGTTTTTAATTGTAGAGTTTTCTCATAAATATGTATAGCTCTAAAATTCTTCGAAACTTCGCTAAGAAATAAGGCCAAGGACTGAACCATCAAAATAATTTTAACTATTATTAATTAGCGCCATTCCAATCTTCAAGACTGTTAATTCCAATACGCTGATACCAAAAATATTCGGATTAACCAGAACTGAACTTGAAATAAATCATTTTTGAAGATGTTACATTTTATTATACAGATGCTTCAGTATCCGGCGACTCTAGATAATCTCAATAAAAAGATTAAATTAAGTGATGGTTACCATTAACTAATAAAGTTACTAATAGACAGTTTTTGGTAAGTCGAAAATGTGATCCGGTAAACGCTATTTCATAGATTTGAGGTATGAACTATCATTTAACATTATAATATGTCGTGAGAGCACGGTATCTCACGAACGATTAACCTTTACTTCTATGCTCCGATACGCATGCTCATCGTGTTCCTCGTAATTCAACTCTAACCTCAAATCTGTCAAAACTATATTTACTTTGTATCTCTTTGTGTTTTTGCTTAGTGTGTTTTTTTGGTTGGTAGTACAGTGTTTATGACTGATATTTTGATAACCATTATTCTGATATTGGTGAATAAGATGAATAAAATGAGCCTTAATGTCTTTTCTAATTTAAAAATAAACCGTGTAAGGTTTACTGATGTTGATGATACTCTTTTACTCCAAGAGGTTTTAGCGCATAATCAATACCTAGATTCCTCCAAGTTAAGTTTAATTTAAAAGAATATAAACCAAGCAACTGGAAAAAATATTTCTTGTAGCGATTTGAAATAACATGTTCAATATGTGATAAAGAACTTTGAAACGAGGGATAGGCACAACAGAGGATTGTTATTTAAAGTTATTGTAATATTAATGTTGATATATGAATATTTTTATCAATTAATTTATTAATAATTTATTAATACTGGCCCTTACCAATTTTTTTAATCCCCTCTCGATCTTCTGGGTTATTCATAAAGTCTGTAGTTGGTTATTCAACCATTATCTCGGGCGCCACCCTCAAGTTTAATGTGGATAAGGGACCACGGCCTATCGGGTAGCCTTTAAACAGTGGAGAAAGTAATCCAGGTCTTCTGTGTGAGTAAAACAATAGGCAACATTGTAACAAAATCACATTCATTCATCCCAAAACCTAACAGGTCATATCCTTAACACTTCTTAATAACCCTTACATACGGCCAAATTTAATACGGTACGGTGCGGGAAGAGAAGAAGTGCAATGAAGAGAACCCCTGTCGGTAAGCAAGATGTAAAAGCGGTACGGTAATTTATGGCAGTGAATAAACGGATCAGATACAGCTCAGAGAAAATAAAGCATTAAACGGTCGGTATTAATCGGAATGGTAAGCAATAAGTCACCCACAGGATATTTAAGCGGTCTAATATAGAAAATAAATGCGGTCGCTCGTAACCTTGGCCAACTCTATTTAAAATGTCGGTAGACTCGATCTTAATTATGTAGGTAGAAGATAGCAATATTGTCAGGTAGGGAATAATGGGATAATATCCAATGCAGGATGCCATCTCGTATCGGACCGACACGTAGCCCCCTAGCACTTTTTAAGGAATATACAGTGTTACCCCGTAATGGTCCAGCACGCAACCCCGTGTATCCTGTGGACACTAGGAATAATGAGATAATGTCCAATGCAGGGTGCTACCTCGTAACGGTCCGACACGTAGCCCCCTAGCACTTTCTAAGGAATACACAGTGTTACCCCGTAGCGGTCCGGCACGCAACCCCGTGGACACTAGGAATAGGAAAAAGGGATTTGCCCACCTTCTTACCTACTATACTTACATGCTGGCAACAGCGTCGGAGTGTAGGAGCTGATGTACGATACTATGGGGCTTACCTCGGTCGGTTATTGCTGGCGCTTCGGTCAGTCTTCTCGGTCGGTCTGTGGACTCAGCGGACTGCTACTCAACGGACTGCCGGTCAGTGCATCGCGTTATATAAAGCACATACATGCGCGGTACATAGTAAATGCGGTAACAGTACTGGTGGTACGAACACGAACGGTGCTGAGGTATTAAACGCGATGATAAATTAATAATTAAGGCGGTCGCGCGTTTATTAACAAAATAGAAACTTTCCTAACTTTTTTGGGCAAAGCTTAGTTGTTAATATAAATCTTAAAAATTATTAATTTAAGTTGGAAAAAGAACCGAGTAATTCTATAGATAAATAAGAGAATTACAGAAAATTTAGTAACACACCCTCTTCTCTTGAAAAAAAATAATTTTTTTTTCTAAAGCTAAAATTAAAGTTAAAATTAAGATACATATACAAAATATCACGAAACTTAACTACTTAACGTAACTTATACATAGTGGTAGTCTTTTGGAAGGCAGCGTGAATCGGGTCGGAGAAGTCTAAATCAGCAGTGATCTCTTCCTGGCATGAAGACCTCACCTCAGGCCTCGTCATCGGTCAGTTTGTTCTTAAGGTCGGTGATGCTACGATGGTTGGTGGTACCTCAGTCGGTCTTGATGTTGGCCTCCTCACCAACGTATTTACAAAGGGTTTGTCACCCCAAGAAACGGTATCAATGGTCTTATACTCGGTCATTAATAATGCCTAGGACATCCACATAAGCGGCAAGGCGGCTTTTGACGAACCCTTGAAGTTGTCGGTGGGTGTCCCTTTGATGGCGGTACCTGTGAAGCGCAATATTCTACTGTCATCCATCCCACTCGTCCGCAGCGGTAAGAAAGTAGCGGCAGAAAAGTAGCGGTCGGTCGAAGCAGACATCCCGGTGGTGTCCGGGGTAACCGTACCTCCAGCACAAGTCTTTTCCCACTGGCAGGTAGATATCATCATTCGGGCGCCGTTTTAAAAGAGACTTGGGAACTGTGATCGGTTCCGTTTGTGTGGACGAAGCCGTTAGCATTGCGAGGTTTGGGGCCGGCACTTCGGTGGTGGCATCAGCCAGTTCCTTTTCCAGGTCACACTCATGCAATTCCAAGGTGGGTGTCAACCTCGGATTGGTGTCATCATGGTCGGTCTTTCTTTGCATGTTCGAGCCCTACCGGAAAGTGTAGACGCCAAAAAAAAAATAATAAAATCCATGAGTAAGGAGGGGAATAGGGAGAGAAAAATCACATGGTCCATTTATTTATTACTATCATCCTTCTCCTTTACTTTATATGGATCGAGAGTTAGTCAGTAGATTAATCGTAAAAAAATAGATATTCAAAAGAAAATTAACACAGCTTCTTTCACAACCAATGGAATTATCTTATTGACGATTATAACTGGGATCGTCGTCCTAAAAGTCTTTGGGGATAGCAATATGACCTCGCTGGTCATTGTCTCGCTTTAAGCACATTCGATACTTCCGGTATTTCGCTCCATCTCGGATTCTGAGAGGTAGACGCCTCTCTGGAACGCCTTTTTGTGGAGAGGTGGCCATTCGGTACAAGCCCTATTATTTTCGGCCCACTCTGCCAGCTCGTTTTCGGTTGGCAAGGGGTCGAAAATGGACGTGGGTGCGGTGGGTCCTAAAGGACTGGTAGGCGGCGGAATTTGGTGGAACTGATAACTCCATTTCGGTCCGTTCCTCTTGGTTCTTCATCACCCCCTTCTCTTTCCACCATCGGTGTAAGTCTGAATGAAGGTTCAAATACTCCGTCTGTTTCACATACTCCTGGTTATCGCGGCGGGTAACTTGTTCTGTCAACAGGAGTATGGGTGTGGTAGTATCAATGGGTGTGGTAGTAGTAATGGGCGGCGTTGAAATTTGTCCCGTAAATGCGAGTAAGTGTACGTCCCATTTTCGGTGATTTTCTTCGCAATATTGAGCAATCATTGTCTTAATCGTTTTGTTGGTGCGCTCTATTGGCCTGTAGGGCATAGACGGGGGTAAAATGATGAGTGATACCCATTTCCTGTAGGAGCTCCTTAAATGGCCGACCAGTGTATTGTGTACTGCGTTATCTCAAGTTACAGACGATATATTTCTGGCTTTGGATAAAGATCAGGCAACTGTTTTAATTCTCTTAGATTTTACCAAAGGATTTTGTCAGTCGGCCTTAACACTTATGTCATATTTTCTTTCAAACCGCAAACAAAGAGTTTTGCTAAATGGAAAAATATCGGAAGCACTTGACGTTATTTCTGGTGTATATATTCTTTTTTGTAGTGACGCTCACCGGATTGAGATTTTAAACAACTTTAGACTTGAAATGAATAACGATGTTATACAATTTCAAAATCAGCCAATAATCTTGGGCTCCTAATAGATCCTAAACTAAAATTTAGGGAGCATGTTACACTTAAACTTAAAATTAAATACTCTGCTTTAAAAACTATTTACTTGCAGAAGAAGTACTTAAGTACTAATATTGAAAAAAAACTTTGTGAAGCATTGGTTTTGTCACCTTTCAATTTCTGCGACACTATCTATAGTTGTTGTCTTGACTGCTCAGATGCCTATCGGATAAAAAACTTCAGAATTCGTGCCAAGACTTGTATTTGGCATAAGAAGAGGGGAGCATATTTCTCATAAGCTAAAGGATGTGGGCTGGTTAAATATGTTCAATCGACGAGTATTACATCTTATTTCTTTTTTTTTATAAATTACTTAAGTGGAAAAGTCTCCATCATATTTGCATAGAAAGATTCCGAACGGATGTCCATAACCTGAATATTAGAAGAAACTTTACTATTCCAGCGCACAATAAGGAGTTATTTAAAAAATCATTTTCATACTTGATTGCACACTATATAAATAGGTTTAAAATAAACGATTTTACATTGACAAAAAATTTTAAGTTTTTCCTTTGTTAATTATGTGTATGAGTGAATTTTTTTTAACGTTTTTCTGTATAATATTGTTCATGATCTTGTACCTGAAAGGCTTTAAACGTTGCCATAAATCGTTATATAATTTTCCTCATCTTCCTTTCCCCTCATATTTTCTTTCATATCCTGATCTTCTTCCCATGCTCCCGTTAGGTATGTTCTTTCTTTTTTCAGTAGAATATTTATTATTAAATTTTTAAATTATTGTTTTTTTTTATTTTTTTTTTTAGCCTCAACAGAATTCAGGGAGCCTTTTGTGTAAGGGAGATCTCTGTAAATCTGCATATTATGGCCTGTTGGTCACCTTGCATTATTAGCTTTTTTATTTGGTTACAAATTCTTCGATTTTTTTTTGTTATTGGTGAATAATGAAATACTCAATATTTAGTGGAATTTTGTATAAGTTAAGTAGTAGTGTATAAGTTAAGTTGTAAATTTTGTAAAAGTTAACATACCTACTTATTAGTATTCTTTGTGCTTAATTGCTGTAATTTCTTGGTGACTAATAAACGTCTTATTATTATTATTATTATTATTATTATTATTATTATTATTATTATTATTATTATTATTATTATTATTATTATTATTATTATTATTATTATTATTATTATTATTATTATTATTATTATTATTATTATTATTATTGAGTTCCATTATCGGTCAGTACGGTCTTTGGATATCCAAACTTAGTGACAATTTGCTCGTAAAGGGCCTGGGCCACAGCTCGGGACGTGGCTTTTCGGATCGGTCGGCACCCATTTTGTGAAACGGTCTTGAAATACCAGCAGGTAATTGTTACCTTTGGAAGATCTCGGTATCGGCCTAACTAAATCACTCGTGACTACCTCCCACGGTTGTTCGTTTCGCGATGACTGCAGCAGTCCTGGTGTTTTCTGCTGCGATGGCTTGTACCTTTGATATGACTGATAACTCTTGACATAACGAGCGATGTCTCGCATCATTCCGGCCAATAATATTTCTTTCATATTCGGGAAGTAGTCTTGGCAATGCCACGGTGTCCTGCCACAGGAGAATCATGGTTTTCCTTGAGTACCGCCTCACGAATTTCTTGCGGCATGCAAAGCTTTCATGGATCTGCCATTTCGCTCTTGGTTAAATCGGAAAGATTCCAAAAGTGTCGGTATAACTGTCCACTTTTAATGCAAAAATCAGGATAAGCAGCATACTTTCTACTGCAGCTTTTTTGGCTCTGTACCAGGAACAGGGATTAAAGTCATCCAGACTTAACAGCGGTTCAGGTTCAGAGTTATCTATGGCACTTTCAAGCGGGTCCTTTGATAGGGCATCGGCAACCTTATTCAGTACCCCCTTACAGTATTTGATCTCGAAATCAAACTGTTGGAGGTATACGCTCCAGCGAGCGAGTTGGCCGGATGGGTTGGGTTGGAGTGAAGCCATTTAAGATTCTGATGATCGGTTACAACGGTAAAATGATATCCTTCTAGGTACGGTCACAATTTTGCAACTGCCCATATTATTACCAGGCATTCCTTCTGTAACAGAGTACTTCTTTTAGGATGCATTAAGACTGCGGCTGGCGTAGGCAATAACATGGTCACCATCGGAGCTATGCAGGATCAGGGCTGCTCCCAACCCATGGTCGGATGCGTCGGTTTGAAGTGCAAAAGGCCTTGAGAAGTCCGGACATGTCAAAACAGGCGCTTTGGTTAAGCGAGTTTTTAATTCATTGAACGCTGTTTGTTCGGCTTTTCCTCGGTTTCGGTCCAGCCCCAACGGTTTCCCTTTTTGAGTCGACGGTTGAGAAGGCTGGCTATCTGTAAAAAATTCGATAAGAAGCGTCGGTACCAGGAAGCTATTCCCCGAAAGCGTCGGAGGCCCGTAAGTTGTTAGGGGGTGGTTATTCCTTGATGGCGGCTACTTTTTCCGGGTCAGTTCGAATCCCCTCGGACGTGACCAGATATCATAAATATAGCAACGATTTCTTTCCAAATTCACACTTATCGGGATTCATTTACAAATTAGCTTTCCTTAGCCGATGGAATACTTCTTTTAAGTTGTTAAGGTGCTCTTCAAAGGTCTCTCCAAGGATGATAATATCATCAAGATATGCGAAACAAAAGTTGTCCAGTTCTGGCCCTATAATTCTTTCCATTAATCGCTGGAATGTGGCTGGTGCGGAATGTAACCCAAATGGCATTACTTTGAACTGGTACAGCCCCATCCCAGGCACGGTAAATGCGGTTATGGGCTTGCTACTCTCGGAAAGTGGGATTTGCCAGTAGCCCTGTTTCAGATCAATACTTGATAGATATCGAGCACTACGTAGTTTGTCCAAAATCGAATTAATAAAAGGTAATGGGTATGCATCTTTTTGGCTAACAGAGTTGACCTTTTGGAAGTCAATGCAAAAACGGTATTTGCCGTCCTTTTTTCGCACCATGGCGATCAGTGAACTCCACAAACTACCTGAAGGCTCAATGATTCCATCTTCTAGTATTTGTCGAATTTCGGTATTTATAATATCTTGCATCTTAGGGTTCTGCGGTCGATATCTTTGCTTTATCGGTTCTGGGTCTCGTAGGCGAATGACGTGTTTTACTAAGGGTGTGATTCATTTTTCAGGAATCGGTCTAGTTCTTGCTGTTCAATAGACTTCAAGCTCAAGCGTTGAATACTATCCACTGAGCCTATAGAGCTCAGTGGATACATGGGGATACATACATGGGGATACATACTCAGGATCACATGGGGTTGGAGGTGGTAACAAACTGTCTCCTAGGTATGTTTGGCCTGTGCTGAGATGTAATTTGACGTCATATCTGTTTAGAAAGTCCATTTCCAAGACAATATCGGAAGTGAGGTTTGAAAAATAAATGAAGGCTTCAGGCAACGGGAAGCCCAACGATAATCGGAATCCGATATGCTTCGGTAATAGCAATTATCTTTCCATCGGCAACCTTGGCGGTTGGAACTATAGGTAGTATTTTTGGGTAATTATTGATGCGGCAGGTTGCTACAGCACGGTTGCCTATAAATGAGTGGGCGGCTCCAGTATCTATCAAAATCAGGTACAATGCGTCGTCTATAAAAATCCGTATATGCGGTCTGGTGTCGGTTGAAATTTGTGGTGGATTGTCTGGCGGAGGTAATCGGGATTAAGTGGGTTGAGTCGAGGTCCTTTTACGATAATGGTGCTGTGATGACCTCGTTCTAGGACAGCACCCATCTAGTTTCCCGAATATGGACGGGAGCAAGAGCAATCGCGTGACATTATTTCAAAATCACAAAAAAATCGGGTAGGGAGTGTTCGTTCTTGGGCATGTTCATCTCCATTATAGACTTATTGAAAGGTGCGTACGGCGATCCATCGGACTTGGCTACGGCAAGATATTGCTTTTGCAGAAAATAATGTGTTTGAACTGCGCAGATACTAAGGACGGTAAGCCAAACAGCATGTTTCCTGTAATGGGAGTTTCAACTCTAAACATATGCTTTCGATGCTGTCTATGTATTACAGGGGCGGACTGTCTGAAGCTTGGTTACGGCACATGCGCAGTACTCTTAAATCGGAAATGGTCATTCAGGTTAACTGCCAAACCGGGTTACAAAACGGTCCTCAACAATGTAAACGGTCATGTTGACGGAAAAAAAAACGGTCCAGTCTCCAGGCGCGTTAACTCATCTTGACTAATCTCTGAAGATGGTAACGGATCTTCTGCCTTTCTTAGCAATATTACTGTGCACACTTGGTAAACGGTATCTATCAAGATCTGACTATGAAAAGTCACAGTATTCGGAAAAAAAGAAAAGGTTCCTGCTCGGTCGCCAGTTTTGTAATGGTAATATTTAATTCTAATTTTTTTAGTCTCCTCTAGATCTTTTGGGTTATTCATAAAGTCTGCAGTTGGTTATTCAACCATTATCTCGGACGTCCCCTCAAGTTTAATGTGGATGAGGGATCACGGCCTATCGGGTAGCCTTTAAACATTGGAGAAAATAATCCACGTTTTCTGTGTGAGTAAAATAATAGGCAACATTGTAACAAAATCACATTTATTCATCCTAAAACCTGATATGTCATCTCCTTGCTAACACTTTTCAATAAGCCTTACATACGGCCAAATTCAATACGGTACGGTACGGGAAGAGAAGGGGTGCAAGGAAGAGAACCCCTGTCGGTACGCAAAATGTAAAAGCGGTACGGTAATTTATGGCAGTGAATAAGCGGATCAGATACAGCCCAGAGAAAACAAAGCATGAGACGGTCGGTATTAATCGAAATGGTAAGCGGTAAGTCACCCACAGGATATTTAAGCGATCTAATATGGAAGATAAATGCGGTCGCTCGTAACCTTGGCCAACTCTGTTTAAAATGTCGGTAGACGCGATCCTAATTCTGTAGGTAAAGGAAGGCAATGTTGTCAGGTGGGGAATAATGGGATAATATCCAATGCAGGCTGCTATCTCGTAACGGTCCGACACGTAGCCCCCTAGCACTTTTTAAGGAATACACAGTGTTACACCGTAACGGTCCGGCATGCCACCCCGTGTATTCTGTGGACACTAGGAATAGGAAAAAGGAATTTTCCTACCTTCTACCTACTATACTTACATGCTGGCAACAGCGACGGCGAAGCAATGTACGGTACTGTGGGGCTTGCCTAGGTCGGTCTTCTCGGTCGGACTGTAGACTCAGCGGACTGCTACTCAACGGTGAACGGACTGCGGACTGCCGGTCAGTGTATCGCGTTATATAGAGCACGGACATGCGCGGTACTTAGTAAACGCGGTAACAGTAGTGGTGATACCGACACGAACGGTGCTCAGGTGTTAAACGCGATGATAAATTAATAATTAACGCGGTCGCGCATTTATTAACAAAATAGAAGCTTTCCTAACTTTTATGGGCAAAGCTTAGATGTCAATATGAATATTTAAAATTATTAATTTAAGTTGGAAGAAGAACCGAGTAATTCTATAGAAAAATAAGAGAATTACAGAAAATTTAGTAACTTCGTTACACTGTCATAATATTCGCTTTTTATATTAATTATCATACCATCTGGACCTGTGACTGCTTAATATTCAATGCAATTGTAGCGCTTATGACTCGAGTAGTATAGTTCCTGATTTTCTGTTGGTTTACATGTAGCGCTTGTAGTTTCAACAAATGCCCAATAATTTGAAATTGGGGCTTCTTGATCTTGAACTGCATTCGAATATAATTTAAATTTGTCTAAATTCAACCATGCCAAATTTCTAAGATGCGAAATAAAATATCCTGTTTTTTAATGGTAATACACTTGACATTCCTGATCTGTAAAATTTGCTATATTGAAAGCATTATAGATCTCTGCTTTGTTTACGATATTTTGACGAAAATGTTTAACATTTAATAAAAATATGTCTTCATTATCAGATAAATCTAATATGTTGAGCTCTAAAGTTTCACTCATTCTCCTATACCGGCATTACCTACATCTAAATAAATAACACTAATGGCAGAATATTACAATACACATAACCTATGTTTTATATAAATTATTGGATTTATATTTATAAAAGTAAACCAAATAGCTGACAATTGTCAAACGTGTCAACTTTGTCAATTGCTTATGTTAACCGAAAAATGAAGTAAATACCTGTCCCAAAAAGTGTGGTTTTTAAACTGTCAATTAGTATATATGTGTATATAGAATGTGTATAATTTTAGAAATTTTAAGAACTGTAAGTAATTTTTTGAAAAATCTGCCATTGCAAGATTTTCGTACTTCTTAGTTTCAACTTAACGGAGCCCGGCCTCACTATAGAGACAGTGTAACAAGGGAACTGTTCGACATGTTTAATGATACATGTTTAGCCATATGGGACCATGGGATTGGTCAGCGAGATCGCCAGATCTGATTGACCCCTTGATTTTTATTTGTGGAGTAATATAAGGGAAAGAGTGTACGTAATACCAGTAAACAGTAAAGAAGAGTCACGTCACGTCACTACGTTAGTGAGTAATTATCTGTTTTGAAGAGTTAGATAAAAGCGAAATTAAAAGACCAACGAATATATCCACCAGACAACGATTTTATAAATGTTTAGAGAATAATGGTAGTCATGTAGAAAATTTGCGACAATAATACTTTTTTCTTGTAATTTTTACGTATAACTAACGAAGTATTTGTAGTTTATATATGTAGTATAAATAAGCCTATTTTATTCATTGGTTGTAAATTTAGACACAATGTGGTAAATTTTCTACATGTTCTTGCTATTAGTTGAGCACATTGTTCATGGAAAATAAATAGCCTTATCAAAACTTCATTTGCGTTGTTAATAAGGGTTTTTTAATTAGGTTTGTTATAAAATATATAAATATAATGGTAATACTATAAATAAACACGTCATTGTCATTTATTATACTATTGTGATAAAGAATTGTAAATTAATTTTCGACGACTGTGTATAATGCTGATTAAATTGGCCTATAAAAGGTTAATCAACATGGTTTCTTGAAGCGATATTTAAGATTTGTCGTTTTTAGGAACTTAAATGGCTGAGAACTCAACAAGAAGTTATGTCGTTGGTTTGAATAAAATATGCGAAAAATTATTTTTTTATTCGAAGACCGCTAAAGATAGGTATAGAGAGGTTTAATTTACAAAGACTCAGAACGAAACAGGGAATCAAGATAGCTACAAATATTCTTGTTCTATTTAAAAAATTAAAAGTGTTGCTACTTTTCTATATAAGCGTCAACGCTGCAGTGCTAAAAATATGTTAGACCGAGAGCATTGTCTGTTACCATGGCTACCAAATTTTCAGAAAATGCTACGTTCTATTTTCCAAACACGGCTAACGTATCATTGATTCTCAATCACCTTGTATTATGTCTTATTGTTTTAATATATATAAAAAAATATTGCTTTATTTTAACTTATTTTAACTTACTAACTATCATAGATGAAATACAGTCTCTATCTTATATTTTTAATTATTACATGTTCTTTTTTAAAGCCATAAATAACAGAGTAATTTGCAAGAAAAGTTAATTACCCTCTAGTGATAAATGATTCCATTAAGTACGGGCTCTGACATCCGGAGGCCGTACTGGGCATTCCTCGATAACACCTTTAGAGGTTTCAGCAATGACTTAATTTAGTGTAGTTTGAAATGCAAAGCAATAAAGATTAAATATTTTACCATTATGACATATGGTAGCTCTTTATACTTTGGAACACGCAACAGTCTTGATAATTTTATGAGCTTTTCGATTTGTACTAATACGGCTTTATGAAATGGAACAATAAAATTAATGATAAAAGCATAAATGGTTTACTAAGATACCGTAAAATAAAAAAAAAATTAGTAAAGTTAAAGCCGATACATGTGTTTCTACTTTTTGGCTTCTTTAAGGCAGGGTAAACAGAAAACCGAAGAAAACAGATAGGAAAAAATACACAGTTTCACGAACAGGAACAAACAACCAATTAGTGTAATCAGTATCTGCGATTTTGGATAAAATATACAGTATCTACACTAAGGAAGCATAAGTTATTTATATAATACAATCTTAACGCGAGTCAATATAGTTTCAAAGAATGAAATCTAGCACAGAGACCTGGTTAGTGAACCCTTTTTTTGAAGAAACACGTGTCGGCAGGTAACACCTTTACCTCTGCTTTTCGTCTTACAAAGTATCCATAGTTTCCAAGTCATCCAAGTTTTATATAGGAGTATATTAGTTCACACTTTTTTATGGATAAAGCCTGCACAGTATTTATTTAGGAAGTAAATAGACTAGTAGAGGGCTTATGATTAACAAATTAGAAGAGCATTTTTTGTATAACGTTGCAAGATAATAAAATATATGCTTCACTTTGATGCTTTAAAGTTTTAGAATATCAAGGTTTTAATTTACATAAATTATAATTGGAAATATATGGCACTGAGTTAAGATCAGGACAATGCGCTAGTTATGTTATTTGTTATAACACCACAGATTATTTGTTAGATTTAACGAGACTATTACTTAATAGTATACTTACTGCCTGCCCGTTATTATTGCGTGCGTCTATTATTGTGAAATTTTCGGTTTCTAGAACGCTCCATGGCACTCTTATTAAATCCTTCCTATCAAACACCTCGATCAATATAATAGAAATATTGGAAAAAATCAACATAATTTAACACAACTAATAGAAACTTGGATGAATATTTTTAAATGGTCCAGCAAAATAAGAGCAATATTTTCAGAGATTATATAATGCATTTTACCAAAATCTTCTTAGTACTCCATTTGACAACATTATTTATTTACCTTCTGTTGATGAAAAGGTGAATATGTTTAACATGCTTATTAATAATTTATTTCATCTGCACACACCTCAAAAAAATGAACGTATAACAAAAAAAAGAGCACCCTGGTTAACGCCGAATTTTAAATTTGTAATGAAACTCTGTGATAAGGCATTGTCAAATTATAAAAGAAAAAAATCGGATCGCTCCTGGGTATATTATCGGCAATTGATAAATGTGCAACAACTGTTATTGCAAATGAAAAAAAGGTATGACTTCAGAATAGTTTTGTTAGCAAAGACTTTAAGAAAATTTGGAGAATTTTGAGGGACCTAAATTGTCGTCTAAACTAGCTAGGAAGGCCTCCGAAGTCAAATCCGATGACAATTCAAGGTGAAGAGCTTTAGTGGCACAGCAAGCAAATAAAGAAATATAAGCCTTGGTAGTTTTCGCCCCCCTGTGCTTTCCCATAGTAAGCAGAAAAGGTCCTGCATAGTCCAAAGCTACATGAGAAAAAGCTTTAACTTGAGAGATCCTAAAAGATCTGCCATATATAGTTGGAGTGCTTGAAGTCTTAACCGAAAACAAGTCAAACACTTTGATACGCAACGGTAAATTGCGTTTCTGGGAGAGATAATCTAGAATTTTTTTATAAAGATAATCTAGAAATTATTTAGGTTATGCATAGTTTTAAGACCAGGATGAAGGTTTTCATTATGAACCTTCTCCGCTATCAGATCAGTTAATCTGTGCCTTTTTGGCAGGAATATAGAGTGTTTTGCCTCATCAGGAAGGGATGCTCTATCCAACCCACCACCCACCCTAAGGACACCTGCTTCATCCAGAAAGGGTGCGACCTTTCTAAAGGACTTGGGAAGAGCTTGGTTACTTTTACAAGCTAAGATGAGCTCCTTACAGCACTCATTTTGTATTTCTTTTAGCAAATGTGTCATAGAACTATTCGGTTCAGATATACTTAAGTCAAGTGTATTTTTTAGTTCAGCGATATAAAAAATACGGAAGATATATGTCAAAATACGTTGTATTTTAAGAAAAAAAACTTCAAGAGACTAGAAATTATGCTTTCAGTAGGCATGACGATATTGAGAGCAAGTTATTTTTCCTCTTTAATTACCTCAGGAAGATTAGAACGTAATATAGAGGGTTATATAGGTTAATTTTGAGGCCTTTCAAGCAAGAAATCAGGCCGATTCCAACAAAGTTTGTGTTGTAGAAGTTGCGAGGGAGTCAATCCTCTAGAAACACAGTCCGCGGAATTTTCCTTAGTAGGCACATACTCCCAGGAAAATGGTGGTAAAATTTCTTGAATATGGGCCAGTCTGTTGGCTATAAAGGTTTTTTATTGATGAGGTGAAGTTGATAACCAAGCAAGTGCAACCTGCGAATCTGACCAAGCATAAATGGCATCCAAATTAAGCGTATTGCAATAAGATTCTTTGACAAATAACAATACGTCAGAGAGTAAATGAGCTAGCTGCACATAGCACGAGTCTGGGCAAAGAAATTACTTTAAGAGGTGCAACCCGTGACTTTCCAGTAATTAAATTATTTTTAATATTTTTGTCTTGAAATTGATTTTTGAATGAATTTTTGAAATATACAACGAAACCATACTGTATGGTGATAGCGTCACAAAACCCATAGACCTCAATTCGACAACAATCTTGCGAAAACAAGTTTCTTGGAAGGTTTCTTTAGAAATTTCTGGAAGTTCGGATTTAAATCGCTCCCAAATTTTAACAATATTATTTTTAGGAAAATTATGCCAGTCTTTTCTTGACAGCCAAAGTTGTTGCATGATATGTTTAGCAAGAAAGATATCTGTGACAAAACACTTCGCTTCGTCTAAAGACCCAAAACTTTAACAAAACTGGGACGCTCTGAATCGAAATTTAAAGGTGCCTGAACATCTTCAGTAGACACCGCAGAAAGGATTGCAGGATGATTACTATTTCATTTACGAAGTTCAAACTTACCCAATTCTAAGAGAGAGATAAGTTCCGTTTGAAGCTTAAGAGCTAGCTCTATGGAATTTGCTCCTGAGACACAATCGTCGATATGAACTTCTTCCTGGAGGACTTTGCATGCATGAGGATATTTATCCTGTTCCAAGATTGCGAACTCTTTCAAAGTTCTTAGTGCTAAAAAAGGAGCAGAGGACACTCCGAAAGTTACTGTGCTCAGTAACTTTCGGAGTGTATTCCTTGATAGGATCATTTTAAGAAAAGCGCCGAACAAATGTTTGGTCTTTTCTGTGTTCAGGTTTGATCTACTTGATCTAACTCCCAGAACTTTTGAAGTGTCAAGTCTAATTAGGGTTCAAATGAGACATGACAACTTAATAGAGAGATACTAAATTTAAGGCATTTAATTCGACCCTGCAGTATCCATCCAAATACTGTTTCCAAAGCTACAGGCTGATCTGGTTTTCCAAAAATACATCTAGCGCCTAAGACAAATGGCACTATTTCTGCACCAAGCAATAAATCTATTGGTCCTGGGGTAAGAAATTTTATATCGGTATAAAGGCAGGTTTTTAATGTGACTCCATCTCTGAGGAGAAAAGCACATTTTAGATTGATCCGAGCAAACTTTTGGAAGTATGATTGCCTCAAAAGTGAAGGTTGGATCCTGTTTGTCACGTGGCTTAATCAAACAATGAGATTTACCTTTATTTGTAGATGAAGTTAAATTGTTTATTCCTTCAATAGGAACACAAAATGGTTGCCTACGTAACCCCAAACGATTAGCACATTGTTCTGTCATGAAATTAGCCATGCTTCCAGATTCGAACCCTCTGGAAGTTGCCTCGAATATCTTTAATATCCACTTCAGCTATGGATAATATGACTGTAGATTTTATCAAAAAAGTCGTACAAGTGTTACATTGGACACTTATATTCGGCTGTCCATCATTATTTTTATCAGGAACGGTACCGGACGGTGGACCAGATTGAGATTGGGTGCTAGTAGCCATCGAAGGAAAAAAATTGTTAAGAAACTTACTTGAAGGTAAATAAAGAGTAGTGTGATGAGCATAATTGCAAATCTGACACCTTAATGAGGATGCATAGTTATTTGTACAATGATTGGATCTAAGGCAGTTGCCACACAATTTTTGTTGCTTGGAAAAATTTAATCTTTCGTGTGGAGTTTTTTCCAAGAAAGTTTGACATCTATATAAAGCATGCGAATAAGGAGATAATAAACATTTTTTTAAATTATTTTCAGTTGTACGGTATTCATAAACACTGATGAAGCCGGTGGCTGTTTAAAATGTTGTTTATAAGCTGAGTTAAAATTTGAAACTTTTGCTCTATTTGTAGTGCTAAGGACCATATACTGCACAGATTCATCAAATTCATCATCGATTTCCTTAAAGAAAACCTTAAGAGCTGTTAAATTTTTGGGAAATTAAGTAAATAAAATAGTAGGTTGCCAAGAATCGTTTATTTTAATATCTATTAACTATAGTATCATATGCAATTCTATATTATTCTCTGTCATTGGAATTGATTTAATTAAATAGATGGGCTTATCCTTCAATGAAGTTATTAAAAACTGAAATTTTTGAACTTCTGACAAATGGTTATTGTTGTGAACAAGACTATTAAATAAGTCAAAATAGGCTGGCCACATTTTTAACATTAATTTTAGGGAGTTTGGCTCCAGTATCGAAATCTTGAGAAAAATTGGTAGAATTCGCCTGTGGAATAAGCGTCATCCCATCAATTTCCAGTTTCTTAGCTTTATTGCCATAAAAATATTGATCTGCCAAAAGACGTATTTTATCCTGAATCTCGAATTCATCATCATCAGATACAAACTCCATTAAATCATTGTGAAAACCTTTAAACTCATCATAAATCTGTGCGGAAAAATCTGCTCTGGCTAAAAAATGTTCCTTATAGAATGGGTCATTCAACGAGTTACGCCCGTAATTGTAAATCTCTTGCAACCTATTTAATGGAATACTACGTTTAATAGAAATCTTATTAATTTGAGTTTTTAACTCTGTACTTATAAGCGTTGCCATAATACTTTACAAAACCCTTTTAATTTAAAAATATTAGCAAAAGTTATACAGTGCTTTCATTTCAAAACGATCCACCCTTAATAACTTTCTTAAAACACGTCAAATTAGATATACAGGGGGACGTTTAATTATGCATTTAATGAAGTTCTGTCAATCACCTCCTCATCTCCAGCTAACCTTACTGTAATATGTCAAATGGAAACCCCCATCGTGTGATACATTATAGTAAGGAGCGTAAAATTCTCTATTCAACGGCACCAAAAAAAAAATCGGTAAATGTGTAAGCAAATAGTTAGCGAAAATGTCTAAAAATAATGAATATTCTATAAAAATAATGAATTTAATTAGTTTAACAAATTTATTTTATTAAATGTTCAAAATGCGCGCCGTTGTTAGCAAGACAATAAAAAAGCCTATTTTCAAAATCCTTACGAACATTGGCAAGGGTCTGCCCGCTAATTTCTCTGCATTCTTGAAATATTCTATTTTTTAAATTCTCAATACTCTCAGGTGGGGTTTTGTAAACTTTGCTTTTTAAGTAGCCCCAAAGAAAAAAGTCTAGTGGGGTTAGGTCCGGAGACCGCGCAGGCCATTCGATTGCACCACGTCTGCCAATCCACTTTTCTCGAAAATTTTCATCAAGCCACTCTCGAACTATCAACGTAGAGTGCGCGGGAGCTCCATCCTGCTAAAAATGTATTTTATTTTCATTCAATAATATAGCACCATGTTGATTTTCCATAGATTGGATGATAGAAGGGTATATTGCATTTTCTAAAAGGTTTAAATAAATTTCGCCAGTCAAATTTTCTTCCAAAAAAAATGGCCCAATTATTTCATTTCCATAAATGCCTGCCCAAACATTAATTTTTTTGGGGATATTGGGTATGGCCTTCCCGAAAAACATGCGGATTTTCATTATCCCAGTATCTACAGTTATGTCTGTCTTCACCAGGCTATTTAAAAAAAAGGTCGATTCGTCACCGAAGCAAATGTTCTTCAATAAATGGGGATCGTCGTCAATTCGCTGGCACATCACTTCACAAAATTGAATTCTCTTATCAAAATCATCTTCTCCGAGTTCATGAAGAATATGAATTTTATAAGGAAAGAACTTATTTTTTTTTTTAAACTTTATGTACGGAACCAGTGGAAATATTTGTTAGTTTTGCGGCCTTTGGTATAGACAAAGTTGGATCCCTAGCAAATTGTCCTAGTACTTTAACTTGGCATGCTTCATCGACAACTCTATTTTCATTTTTTTTTTCATTGCAAATCGATCCCGTATCTTCAAATTTTCGTATCAATTCTAATACGTATTTATGGCTCACGTTTTTATCTTGATACCTTTTATTAAATACTCTCGCGGTTCTGCGAGCACACCGATCTTGAGCTCCATAAAGGAAAATTATTTCTATTCTTTCACTAGCGTATACACCATTTTATTAACTCACTGTTTTAACTAAAATTGAAAAATTGCACGCGTCAAACTGACAGTTTTAACAATAATAAATCGCCTGCTTTTTAAACGCCTTAAAAATGTAAGGTATTGCAGTGTTTTTTTTGTACCTATTAGGTAGGTTTCGCAAAAAATATAAGTTAAATAAATACACATACAAAGTTATAAAACTGCAAAGATTTTTGCAAAAAAATTGAAGACACTCTTTTTTCTCGCAAACAACGGTACACATTCTCTACTTAAAAAATAAATAATTTGCTTGAACTAAATGTACTGTTGGTTACTACACATTTTAAATTCTAAATTGCTTGTATCTTTTTTTTTGATGATCTATTATAAAAAATGTAAGAATTTTAAAATGATGTAGGTACCACACTAAAAGTATTAATTTAAAATACCTAAGTTTGGCGTAAATAAAATATTCATTCTCTCTAGACATTTCAACTATTTGCTTACACACTTACCGATTTCATTTTTTTTGGTACCGTTGAATAGAATTACGCTGTTTACTATGATGTATCACACGATGGGGGTTCCCATTTGACATATTAAAGTGAGGCTGGAGGTGAGGAGGTGATTGACAGAACTTCAGTAAATGCATAATTAAACGTCCCCCTGTATATCTAATTTGACGTGTTTTTTCTTTTTTTTTTTTTAAGAAAGTTATTAAGGGTGGATCGTTTTGAAATGAAAGCACTGTATATAAGACAAACTCAAAACAACAAACCACTCTACACCGAGAATGACCCGTGCGAGAGCATGCGACACGGTTGACAGTAGGGGGATCGGTGTGAAGCGCGTTAATACGCCGTATTTACACCTTTTGACCAGTGCAAAGGATAGAAAATGCTTGGTTATTTATGCCATACAGAGATAAAGATATGACTAAATATGGCTATTTATTATTTATCGTAAATAGAAAGAATAAATGTACGTACGTTGTACCTAAAGACAGAGACGGAAGAGGTTAGTTAGAATGTTTGATTTTTACCAGAAAATGGCGACTAAAATGTCTTGCAAATTAAATAAATTTAATTGTTAATTTAAGCTGTTATTCTGTTAAAAAAACGTCATTCTAGGCTCGATTAGACCAAATGTCGTCGTCAGACTTTTGATTTAGTGGACTGTATTAGGTTTTTGATATAGATTGACATTTAATATTTACCTCGCTTTGTTGAAGTCGGGCTTGGTAGCGCTACCAGTTCATCGTTACTTCCATATCAGGCACTCACACTTTAGGTAAAGTTTAATTTAATTCGTTAAATAATTATACATAATATGTATAAAGCTGTTAGAGGTTAGCTGTTTTACAAAATCTACTTGCAAGTGTGTGTAGGAACTACTGCGCGTACTTCCTTCCAATTTTTGGCAATGCATTTCGCAAGCTCTGTAAGGTTACAAGATAACTAAAAGAAATAAAAATATTCAATATTAATTATTCTTGGATTGATATCCAACATAAATGTTCATACAGGTGCTAATAAAGATATTCCTAAACAGCTTAGTAATGTAAAAGTTATTAATGACTATTTTGTTAAGTCAGTAACTCATCTCACACCCAACTAAATCCGAGGCTTTAAAAAAAAGATGGGATAGGCTTGTCGATGTGATTAAGATGTTACCCAATTATTTTTCCATATATAACACATATTATTAATTATAGCATCGAAACACTCACGTTTGTTGAGCCTTGGAAGCGATGAGTACTGCTTCTTCTGCCTAAGGTCGTTTGTCCGGAAAACTTGAGTGATCTACGGCCTATCGGCATCCTGCCGACCCTATCGAAGGTTTTTGAGAGAGTCTTGGAGGGACAAATAAATCTGCATGTACAGAAAAAATATATACTTCCTGCATTTTAGTCTAGGTTTAGAAAAGATCACAGTTGCGATACTGCCCTGTTGAAGGTAACCTTAGAGGATATTTTTGAGGTACCCGACCGTGGAAAACTTACTGGTTTGATTCTCCTGGACTATTCAAAGGCCTTTGACAGGATAAACCATGAGTTGCTGCTGGCTATCTTGTCATACCTTGGTTTCAGTAGAAGTGCCTGTTGGCTTATTAGTAATTATCTCGCTGGTAGATGGTAGTCGGTCAAGGTAAATAGTAATCTATTTTGGGTCCGCTATTCTCTTGTATGTACATATCCCAACTAACTTTAAAGCTCAAGTCTGTCACAGTACAGGGTGGCCAAATAAGAATGCGAGGTACTGTATCTGGGAAACTATTCATCGTAGAAGCTTGCTATAAAAAAATGTATTACTAAAATGGCCAAGGGAATGACCTGGAAAATATTTTGAAGTTTCTAAAATGGCCGCTAGGGGGCGCAACTGCAATCTTGAATCTAGAAAACTGATGTTTCTGTAAATTTTGCTGAATTAACCTAACAAAAAAATAGCAGATTATTAAAGTAGAGACTAATCCGAACCTTTTTTATTTGAATAGTTTTGCTGTATCTCTAAAAATAAAGTGGTGGAGGGTGTTTAAAAGTTGGCTTAAAACACACTCTGTATACTAAAAACGCCTTAGCCGATTTTATCAAACTTGGGCTAGTTGAAAAGAGTTATTATTAAGCTACGAATATTATTATATTTCATGTTTTTTTAGTTTTAATTTTTTTTTATCTCGCCGCTAGAGGGCTTTTTTCGGCTTTCTGACACAAATGACTAATTTTCTCAAAAAACTTAAATGCAATGGTATAATTTTTTTTATACAAAAAAATAGCTTAATGACGCCTAAATATGCATGCGAAAACCGCATCTTAATATCTTTATCCTAACCTAAAATTTAGGCCAAAGAAAATTTTATATGGAAATCCCTTAATATTTATAAAAACTACAAAATAATTTATTTCGAAATTATTTTATAATGTAAGTTGTGGCCTTATAAAGGACCGATTTTAAAAAGAAATATTTTATATTTATTTTAATGTCCCCGTAAATGCTCGAAATGCTGACCACCACGCTCTATGCATTGCTGAAGCCTCTCATGGGTAGATAGAACTGCAGCTTCAATTTCGGCTCTCGGTATGGTATGTATTGCATTACGAATGCGGTTTTTCATATCTTCTCTAGTCGTAGGCTGAGTCTGAAATACAATGTCCTTTAACCGCCCCCATAAATAGAAATCAAGACAGGTTAAGTCTGGGGATCGCGGAGGCCATGGAAACAGGCTTCCTCTTCCAATCCACCGCTGTTGAAAAATGTTATTAATATGCTCTCGCACATTCCTAGCAAAATATGCTGGACAACCATCCAACTGCAAAAACAAATTTTGCCGGACTTCCAGTGGCACATCTTCCAGCAACAACGGTAATTGATTTACCAAAAAGTCGAAAAAAACATTGCCATTTAGAGATTGCTCAAAAAAATATGGTCCAATAATGTTGCCTCCAAGTATACCACACCACACGTTTAAACTCCAGCGCCCTTGGTGCTGAACTTTACGCAACCAATGCGGATTTTCTGCAGACCAATAATGCATGTTATCCAGGTTGACTCTACCGTCACTATTAAATGTGGCTTCATCGGTCCAAAGAATTTTAAATAAAAAATCTCTGTCCTCGCGTATCATGCCTAATATCCAATGGTAATAGTCCAACCTACGGTCAAAGTCTGCTTCTTCCAATGCCTGATGTAAATTAACATGATATGGGTGCATTCTATAAATATATTAAAAAAAAAGCTGAACTTAAATAAATCCATATATGGCGATGGCTATTAGAATTTACCTATTGTCCTTCAAAATATTTTGAATCGTTGTTCTTGATATGCCTAATTCAAGGGTTAATGCTCTTGTGCTAACATGAGGATTTCTTTCAATATATCCCAGTACGCTGTTAATATTGTCCACATTTCTTCTAATTCTTGGCCGTTGAAACCTAGGCCGAAAACTACCATTGGCTCGTAAGTTCGCCACTAATCGGGGAAAAAATCTAACATCGCAAGGACTTCGATTTGGATATCGAGCAGCATAAACTCTTTTTGCTACTGCAGCATTTTAAAGACATTCAAAATAAACCGCAAGCATATCAACAGCTTCATCGTTCGTAAAACGCATTTTGCAAAAACAAAAAATGCTCAAGTAACGTAAAACTTTTGACAACTTACTATTGACAATTTGAGGAATGTTTATAATTTGAGTAGACATTTGTTTTGTTGCATTCCATGGCCTGCTTTCTAATAATTATTTTTTTCGTACTATATCCATAGTAAATATATAACATAAAATAGGTCTGATTTTTGATATAAGCATTATTAATACTTACCTTTTAGTGATATTAGGTAATATTTTCAAAAATGGTAAATTTTGTTTTCAAAAGTAGTGATTTTTAAAAAATTCCAAAATAATTAGTATAAAAAAATTAAAATTTAAGGGTATAAAATATTCTTTGGCCTATATTTTAGGTTAGGAACAAGATATCGAGTTGCGGTTTTCGCAGAATTATTTAGACATCATTTAGCTATTTTTCTATGAAAAAAAAATCATATCAACGCATTTAAGTTTTTTGAGAAAATTAGTCATTTATGTCAGAAAGCTGAAAAAAGCCCTCTAGCGGCGAGATGTAATACTAAAAAAACATGAAATATAATAATATTCGTAGCTTAATAATAGCTCTTTTCAACTAGCCTAAGTTTGATAAAATCGGCTAAGGCGTTTTTAGTATACAGGGTGTGTTTTAAGCCAACTTTTGAACACCCCTCACCACTTTATTTTTAGAGATACAGCAAAACTATTCAAATAAAAAAGGTTCGGATTAGTCTCTACTTTAATATTCAGCTATTTTTTTGTTAGGTTAATTCAGCAAAATTTACAGAAACATCAGTATTCTAGATTCAAGATTGCAGTTGCGCCCCCTAGCGGCCATTTTAGAAACTTGAAAATATTTTCCAGGTCATACTCTTGGCCACTTTAGTACCAAATTTTTTTATCGCAAGCTTCTACGATGAATAGTTTCCCAGATACAGTACCTCGCATTCTTATTTGGCCACCCTGTACATCAGTATGCAGACGATATACAAATTTATATTTCATTCAAACCTAAAGAGGTAGCTGAAGCAAATAACAAAATAAATGCTAATCTCTAATTACTATTTAATACTTTTCTCTAAACCATTGTCTGGATTTGAATCCAAAGAAATGTCAAGCCTTACTGTTTAGATGGTAAGCTATTAGGAAGAGATTCTCGTATCTCCTTAACTTGCAGATAAATAGGAAATTTTTTTTATGCCGTGATACCTACAAAAATTTGAGTTTATTGATTGATATCGATCTTAGATTCTCTAATCACTTAAATCATTGTATAAAAAAAGCTTACTCTAACTTCAAACTTATTTTCAGCCAAAGACTATCTTCTAAATAACAAATTAGAAAGGATTCTCTGCGACTCGCTAGTGCTTTCGCATTTTGATTTTTATTGTTCAGTTTAGGGGCCGGGCCATGTTTGATAGAGATGGAAAAAAGGCGGATACAATTAATATAAAATTATTGTGTTCGTTTAATTGGTGGAATAAGAAAATATGATCGAGGATCGAGGAGTAAAAGCAAAACGGAGAGAGATAGGCTAGATGAATATGAGTGAAAGAAGGTTACTTCATAGTTTGGTTTTGTATCACAAAATAATATTCAAGAAACTTCCTTTATATTTGTATCAAAAAGTCGATTTATATATGACACAGATAACTTAGATCTAAAGCACAAAAATATTATTTCCCTACATATACACCGGACTACTCTATTCGAACGCTCATTTTCTTATCAGATTTTTAAATATTATAACAAAATTTCAGCCGAACATAAAACTTTACGCGCGCTCTCTTTCAGAGCTAAAATTAAGAGAATAATTCAATCAATAATATAACTTACTTGCGTTTTTGTTGCATTTATATTTGATTTACCACCAAATCCAAAGTCCAACAGCCGATTTTCAATGTATGTACTATTGAACTGTATTTTTTTAGACGAATTTTTGTCAAACTATGCATGGAATCCACTTCCATGTAGGAATGCCTACTTTCCATAAAATTATGCCGAATAACTTGAAGATGTGCACTAGTTAAAGCATTAAAGCTGCAAGATGTTGGTTGTTGTTCTGTTCTTCACATGTATCGGACCACAGTGGCATCTGATTTACATGCAGGGGCAAGTGCGTTAATAATATAAGTTAATAATATAAGTATTCAAACAAGCAAATGCCAATCTCAGAACTTTCGTATTTTCCGTTAATCTCGGTGCAGCAATTCCAGTCCAGCAGTTGGCACCATTTGGAGGAGTTATAAATACTTAGGTTAAAAACGCAAAGTTTTGTTAAGTAATACATGGGACTTACGTCAGAGTAATTGAAGGACTGACAATCAAAAATAAATATCGGGTCGGTAATGACACGCATGTTGTCTTTTTTTTAGCTGAGTAGTAATCTTTTTTATTATTTTCAGGTCTTTTAAATTTTTTAATATCCGTCACCTGTCACGTGTTTTCCACATGTTTTTTTTTATACAGACTGTACATTTTTGATATTAACAGTTTACTGTCCTTAGACAGACAGTTAATGAAAAAACAATACTTATATTGTTTTTTCGTTAACCTTCACGAATAGTAAGATGATATAGTCGGAAAACTTTTAATGTGCGTTTCTACATCAGCAAGTCATATGTGATTTTGTTTTGTGGTATCGATTTGTCACGATTATCTTTACCCACATAGATGCCAGAAAATCTTATGTAACAATGCACATTTGTTTTAAAGGTCAGCACTTTTATTTTTAAAAAAAATGCCTGGGAAATTCTTAGTTTATTTTTGTCTTTCTCAAAATAGTACTGTTTGGAACTACTTCGGGCAGCCTTATTTCCATTTCTCTGTCTCCTTCTTTCTAGGGAAGAGGTTGTGACATTAAAACAGTAAAATCTTTTTGCCTTTTAAAAATCGTTTATTTTCCAATACATTAAACACACTTTGTCTTTTTTTCTTCTAAAAATTTGGTCTGACATTTAAAACGACACTCTTCATAGTTTATGGTTTGGGGTTTTTTGGCTGGTTACTGCTTCTTATTAAGCTCATAGTCAAGACCCTCGCTTCTTCTTTTGACGCCGTAGTTCTTTTCCACTTTTAAGGTCGTTTCCATGTTTTAAACTGTATCTCAGTTTTAACCTCTACAAAAACAATAAAAAGTGTAAGTCAATTGCTAGTTTTTTCTTGATAACTAAAAATCTTGCCGTCATTTGAATAATGATCTTGGACCAAGTCGCCACTATCTTCAATAAAGGCTAGACTGTCTTCATTCAAGGAATGCTGAAGCGCATGATCAACAGACATCTCTGATACATTTAAGTTGTCTTCTTTTGACTGCTTATAGTATCTACTGGTACTATAAGCAGGAAGAAAAACATACGTCGCTAGAGAGTTTTAAATTTGCCAATAAAAAAAACATTTAAATAAAAAAAGGCATTGCTACCTGTAAATTGCACTTTTTCTCTGATAACATAAAATTAAAAAAAAAGTTTTGCCTATTTACCTAAGGCTGGATCATCGTGTTGATCCTCAAACCTGCCATGAAACACATTAGAGTCTTCAAAAAAAGTAGTCCATTTTTCTCAAAGAGACTTCTTAATAATAAAAATTTAGAGATTGGAGGGATACAAAGTCAATTGTCTCAAATTATGTTTATTTTTTAAAAAACGATTACACGTGTTTCGCTTTAAGGTGAATTTTTTATGCATAACCTGGAGAGTAAGATAATGTGCAGTACCTTTGCCAAAGGCATCGTTTTTTACAAACGGTATGTGGATGATGTCTGTTTGGCCTGGAGTGGGAATAAACTCGGAGTGGATAATTTTTTGCATTTTTTAAACTCTCTAAATCCTAATATAATATTTACCTTAGAAAAAGAAAAAGGCGGTAAACTTTCTTTTTTAGACCTTTTGCTGACTAGAGAAAACAACAAAATCATCTTTGGTATTTATAAAAAACCTTCCGCGACAACATTATCCAGTTTGATTCAAATTCCCCGTATTCTCATAAATTTGCTGCATTCGAATTTTTTTTCTACCGGTTATTTAAAATACCATTATCAGCAAGCGCCTTTCAAGAAGAGTGAGCTACAATTAAACAGATTGCAGTAAATAATGGGTTTCCATTAAGTATAATTAATAAAATTTATTTCAAATTTTATAATAAATACAAGCTCTCCTATAATTTAATCCATAACACCAGCATTAAAAATTCTAGATTTCATTGTCTGACTTACTTTGGTAGTATCTCCTCTCGATTGGCTAAATTTTTTAAAAACTATAATTTACAGATATCATTCAAAACTTCCAACATATTATTTAAAAAGCTCGTAAACAATAAAGATAAAAGAGAATCCTTAACCCAATTGGGAGTCTACTAACTGCGGGGACAGTAATGCAGTTTACATTGGTCAGTCTGGAAGGAAAATAAAAACGAGAGTGCAGGAACACTTAAGAGAATATAATAAACACAAAGATACCGAAATTACCGAGACTAAATCGGCTTTTGCAAGTCATTTATTGTCCTCAAAACACTTTTCTTCCATCCCGGAAAATGTAAAAATCCTTCATGAGTGCCCCAAGGGAAAGAAGCTTGACTTATTAGAAAAGATGGAGATCACAAGAGCAAAGAGGAGTCCTGTACTCTCTTGTCTGAATGATGTTTTTGCCTTTGAACCGCATTTAATTTTCAACAATATTTATCATGACCTGGATAGCACGTAAGTTTAGTGCTTTTCTACGAACCCGATGGTTGCTGGTTCATTTCTCATCCAACTCATATTTCACTTTTTATTTTTTATTTTATTTTTTGCTTTATTTCCGTTCTCCCGTCCAACGTAACCTCATCTTACTTGTTTTGTTTATTTTTATTTTATTTAGTTTTGAAACCAGATTTAATGTGAACGTCAGCATTATTTTTTATGTATTTATTTTTTGTTTTAACTTTTTAATGTTTGTAGTGTTAAACGAATGGCTTTAACAGTAGGTCATATCTCAACATTGTAATTTGTGTCTATGCATTGTTGTTTCTATACTAGGGTTGCTTTCTATTTTCTTTTAGAACTGATGATGCCTTAGGGCGAAACACGTGTAATCATTTTTTTAAAAATAAACATAATTTGAGACCATTGACTTTGTGTCCCTCCAATCTTTGAATTTTTACATTAGAGTCTATTATCTATTAATTCTAATAGAGTTTTCGTCACTATTACTTATATGGCCTAGTGTATTATATAAAATGTGCCATTAACAAAAGTTTTTTCCTTCTAAAAGACACACGAACCCACCAGAAGAAATAACAAAATAATGCAAACTGTCGACGAAATTATAAGCACGCTTAAATGGACTTACAGGTTTCTTCCTATCCTAGCTAGCCTCTATGCTCCTAACAAAAATCGGTTAAGTGCATATGAACGATTTTCTTTGTTCAAAATCAAAATAATTTCACGAAATATGTGTAGTTTATATCTTTTAAAGTATAGGGAAAATAGACTTAAGTGATTATTGGCTTGAAGTAAAATTATCGTGCGGACTTAGTGGTAGTATAGGTGAACTTAAAGGATTTTGCTTGTACGCCCACAAAATGATCATATTATTTTCAAAATTTTACTAAATGTGCATACAGTTAAGAGCATTTTTGAATAGCTACTCGATCATCTTAATTGATGTCACATGAAAAATCTAAAATATTAAATATATTTTTTATTGCCAGAAGAATATATATAGTAGTATTAGAAATAAAAATTGCATCTAATAATGAGGAGTTAGCGTCCACAGCTAAAAATATAATTGTACACACTCATCCCTCCTGCTTAATTAGAATTGTTTATCATTATTTAGTTCACCATATCGTCTAACTTAGTCTCAATTAAATAGTTTTGGCTTTTTGATGATGTCGCCGGTCAGACAATTTATTGTATACTTGTGTATTTTAAATTATTATAATTTATTACCGCATCTGTTTCATATGTGAATAGAATGAAAAGTGTTCTTCTGTAAGATAGATTTATTGGTCAGTGAAATTAATAATGAGTTATAGATAACAAAGGCTAATTTAATTTTAACATCTTGTAATGCCCGTTTGAGCGAAACACGTGTAAACTGGCTTAACTTTGTTTATATACCTTAGACCTTAACGTGGATTTTTTTCTTCTAACTACTGCTGTTGCTTCTTATAAATATTTTTATATATTAATAGTAAATTATTTTTATTACTACAAGTCTCTGAAACTTGCATGACACCGTATTTGTCAGGCGAACTAGCCTTAAAACCTTTTATAACACTGCAAATAAAAATAGGATATAGATAGCGAACTTATCCCTCCGAACTGCTTAAAAAATCATCTTTTTAAGAGATGACCCTGTTATTCTTTCTCACAGAAATATATTTCTTTAAAATCTAATTTTCTTTTAAGATACCAGAATCAAAATTAGCATGCTTGTATAAGTATACTTCTTTCAATTTAATATTAGAAAAATTAATTGCCAATAGAATTAACTACAAGATAATTTCTCCAAATTAAGATTTTACTTAGAAGACTTGTTATTAGCGCCATCTGCAAATTGAAGTCCTAACTAATACTATATTAATTCAATCGATAATATCAAATGTTTTGCAGATCTACAGGTCTTGTAATAGATATTTAATAATAAATCAAGTTAATTTTTGAAATGTAATACCGCTATTTAAAATATAATAATACTATTTTATAATATCAATAATTTTTAGTATAAGAATTGAGTAAAAGAGGCCTATCTGCTGCGCAAAATAAGAAAAATAATATTTCAGTTTAGTTATAGTTGTATTTTTCACAGAAAGATAAAAAGTTATTAAAATTTAATTAAGAAAATATATCAATTAGACGTAGACACTGCAACAGAGTTATTTTAGATAGTTTTGCATACGGCCGTTAGGGTGAGCTCCAAGCATATACTCAAGTGTATAAGAGTCATAGAGAAATAAGTGAAGGATAGCAGGAGCCATGTTCATAATAATATTCGATATTTTGAAATCGACACTGAGGGACCCATATAAGGATGTTAAACATCAAAAGTGAGACTGATGTTTGATAGGTAGGTTGGACATTATTTTGTATTTTATTTGATCATTTGTATTTTGTACAGTTTTTAACGAACAAAGGACATTCACGATTTTTATTTTTTGTGTAATTCTGAGAGAGGTGTAATAAGAGCAGATCATTTCATAAGTAGATATCTTGATATTGTTATGAAAATGTAAATAGGTTAATTATATTTCATTGTATTTTATAGTTTTGGTTTCCTAGTTTATTTGGTATTCTACTCACTTTTAGTTTAATACTTTCAGTTGAATTTACAAGACTTCATAATTATATTAACATATCTGAGGTGAAATAAATATGTTGATTAAATTTTTCTCTTCCAGAGAGCATAAATTACTTAATATTTCAAAAATTACAAAAGAAAAATCATTATTTATTTTTATTATTTATTGTACAACTTTTATTTATAACTCAATTCAATGTTTTTATTGTGTCTCGTATTAAATAATGCTTCAGTTCTTAGAAATAAATAAAAAACTTTTACAAATAAAAATATTATATTATAGTACACAAAATTAATTTTATTTATAAATCAATAATTTTTTATTGTGACTGATATTCTTAATGTGTTCTTGTGATTATTATAAACATGTTAAGTTAAGTTAAATTAACAAAATTTTGTTAAATATGTTACTTACCTATGGATGTTGTTTTTTCCCTAGATCAAATTTAATTGTTTGTGGTATATCTTTACAAATAAGAGTCAAAATATAACTCCTCGGAAAGAAAAAGTAAAAAGAACAATGTTATAAAGGCGAATTGACAGATAATGTTTTGCAAAGTATTAAATTTATATAATTTAAAAGGTTATGCAGACTTGTTCTTCTCACAATAAAATAAAATGCAAAAAATCTTTGAACTAACGTATAATGTTTATTCCCTTACAATGAATTAGATCTCAACCATCGAATGGTCAAGGTGACCCAAGGGCTGGTCTGGTACATGTCCTGAAAGATCCTGTTATCTGATCTGATTTCTTTAAAATTTGTGAAGTTCTTTATCGAAGTCATAATACAAATATACAGGGTGTCCACGGTGCTCGATTGCAGCTAAATCTTGAAACGGAAAAAAACTTTAATAGGGAAAATGTTAATTAAGTTGGAGGGCCTACTTTTTAAAATTACTTTAATTGATACAGGTTGTCCCAGAAAAGCGTGGTACATATTTAGATATTTTTTTTAAATAGAACTACCTATATTTTTTTTTCCGAAATGGGAGTCTCATTTGACTCTCTCTTTAACCCTAAAATTGTTTTGCTCAAAAATGTTTTTTATCTTCTTGAAAAATCTATGTCGAGTCCTTGGCTAAGTTCATTTTATCTGTCAAAATTACAAAATTAAGTTTTTTTAAACAGGGTGATTAAAATCGTTACTCAAATAATGATATTTTCAGTTCAATTTTGCGCTATTTTTTAAAATAAAACACCCTGCATCTAGTAACGCATTTTGATAGAGCATTCTTTTATCTTTAATTTGATACCAACAAGTTTTCCTTTATCTTTAACCGTTTTCTCAAAGTTTGTTCTTACAGAAAGAATGATACATTTTTTTCATAAGCATTACAACATTTATTTTTACCTGAGAATGATTAGAGCATACTGGAAGCGTAAAATATAAAAAACAAACTAGAACAGAAACAGTTTTAAATGAAGAAATCAAATTGGCATTCACCAAGTCGGTTGAAAAAAATCCGAAAATTAGAGTAAGACAAATAAGGATTTAGAAATACAGAAATCGTCCGTAGGAAAATGTCACAAAAAAATAAATATCACTCCCGTCAAGTTCAGTTACATCATGAATTCATCATAAAGAATTAACAATGTTAATTAAAAACTTTATAAAAAAAGTTCTATCACGAAAATTGCTCAAAATGTCACCGTTTTGCTTCAAACACAAATTAGCCCTACGTGCAAAAGATCTTCTAACTGCATGAAGCGTAGCAGGCGTAATACGTCTAAAAGACTCTTGTATACGATATACTTCGGATTTAACACTTCCCCACAAGAAAAAGTAAATAGATCTTAATTCCGATGACCTAGGAGGCCATCCAGTGAGACCTATCCGGTATAAAGTTTAATAAATATGTAAGCAAAAGTTAATTTTAATAACTAACATAGCCTTTCAATTCTTCTATTACCAAATTGATGTGTGATATGTTCCCTGACATTTGCACTGAAGTGGGCTCAGGGCCGAGCCGTGCCCGGGGTACAAGGGGTGCGCCGCACCCGGGCGGCGCACATTTGGGGCGGCAAAATATCCGAAAAATAAAATGAAAAACCGCCAAGTAATGAAAAAAAATTATGAATAACAAAAATTTATAAAATTTAAAACTTATAATTAAGGCGCCAACAGAATACAATGTTTACTGAAACCGAGCATTGTTACCTGAATCGTTGCTATAATAATAATAATCTATATAGATAAATAAATAGGTACCAGGACCAGGTAATAAAAACAATAGCACCGCAATTATGGTGGGTTCAGCCAGGGCGCCAGTGCTGATGTTATAAGGGCGGCGTAATTAAAAGAGCCGCGTAAAGTACCACCAATAGTAATTCCTCGAAATTTATTTCTTGCGGAATTTCAATACCTTTGGGTAATAAATAATATGTATTTTGGAGCTACAGAAATAAGCGGGGGTGTAATGTTTAGAAATCCCCACCCTTTTGTTTTTAATTTATTTTAATTTGCGAGTTTTAAAGCGACTTGTCGATTAGTGTTTATTTTTAATACATTTTATATAAAAATTGTGTTTGTGTTGTTAACGGTAAGTTTAAAATATTTTATTAATATCTTCCAAATATTTAGAACTTCATGCCTTAAGCAATTTTTTATTGAAAAAAGTAATGTCTGATTTTTGTGCCAATTCAAAAAAAATATTTGTTGATTTAGATGGCTGATGGTCGAAAGAGGCTTTCTGGTTCCCAATACCGAAAAAGGAAGCTAGAAAAGGAGGAAGATGACAGGCGGTTAGCAGGTTCGTTAAAAAAGTTTTTTGCGTCATCAACGAACCCACAACCGGCACAACCTCAACCTTCAACAAGCCAAAGGCCGGATGTTCAACCTTTGACGTCAACTGAAGCCGATGCCGATGTAGAACAACCAAATTAATGATGGAGATCACCAACCATCAGGAGATGAACTGAAACAAGATGATCACTCGACGAATACGCCAGCAAATGCGCAAACTAAGAACATTGAAGCTATTCAGGTAAATGAAGAACGATTTAAAGATTCAGCATATTGGCCCGAAATATTAACATATAATATTAGATTATTGATTTTAGGAATAGGACCTGTTCAAATTAAAAATATTAATTATCCCATTAATAATTTAAATAGATGTTTTAGCGCTGCTTACTTTGAAAAAAAATTAACTAACAATGAAAAAGTTCCTAGAAGCTGGCTTATTTACTCAAAATCTAAAGATTCAGTGTACTGTTTTCCTTGTAAATTATTTAAAATTTCTGATAATAGTTTTAATGAGGGGAATGGCTATAGTGACTGGCGACATTTATCTCGGGATTTAGGAAGACACGAAGCCAGTAAGGGGCATTTTGAAAGTGTTAGGAAGTGGCTTGAATTTAAAAAAATCAATAGAAAAAGGTTTAACTGTGGACTCTATCAATCAAAATTTATTTGAAATGGAAAAAAAAGATGGACTTCGATTTTAGAGAGAATAATATCTGTTATCCAGTTTTTAGCTGGATAAAATTTAGCTTTTAGGGGTAATAGTCAAAAACTATTTGATAAGGGTAACGGTAATTTTCTGAAATTAATTGAGACGATTGCAAAATTTGATTCTGTAATGGCCGAACATATTGATAGAGTCCAAAAAGATGGGAACAAAATGCCGCATTATTTTGGAGATAAAATACAAAATGAATTGATTTTTTTAATAGAAGAAAAAGTAAAAAAGTGTTTTGTTGAATGTTTAAAATTATGCAAATATTTCTCAATCATTCTTGACTGTACACCTGACGTTAGTCACCAAGAACAAATTACCATTGTTGTTAGATTCGTTTTTATTGATGATTGTTTTAAAAGTATAGAAATTCGAGAACATTTTTTAGGATTTTGTAAAGTTACAAACACTACTGGTCAGGGGTTAACAGATTTTTTTTTAAATTATTTAAAAGAACTGGATATTGATATTGCCGATATGAGAGGTCAGGGCTATGACAACGGAGCAAACATGAAAGGCAAGCACAATGGCCTACAAAAAAAAAATTAAATATTAATCCAAGAGCCTTTTTTGTACCCTGTGCCGCCCATAGTTTAAATTTAGTTGTTAAAGATGCAGCAACAAACTCTTTAGAAGTAACTAATTTTTTTAGCATTATTCAGGAAATATATGTCTTTTTTTCGGCCTCAACTTACAGATGGAATGCTCTCTTAAAAGAGCTGCCCAGGCTAACACTAAAGCCCTTACTCGGATACTTGCTGTGAAAGTCGTATTAAGGCAATAAAAACTCTTAGATTTGAGTTAGAAAAAGTGTATGATGCTCTGTTTACTCTTTTTAATGATGAAAGCAGAGATAATGAAACAAAGAATATTGCAATGTCCCTAATAAATAAAATAAAATCATTTAAATTTATTTGTTCGTTAGTTATTTAGTACAACATTTTGGCAAAAATTAATATAGTAAGCAAAACACTGCAAAAGTCTAATGTTATTTTACCAGAAGCTGTACAGATGCTAAAAGAAATCAAATTATTTTTGACACAAATGAGATCGGAAAACGGGTTTTTAGACATGGTAAATGAATCTAAGAAAACTGCGGAAGAAGTAGACGCCGAAATTTCCTTTCCAGCCATTCACTCAATAAGACCAAGGAAAAAAAAATGTTTTTTGATTATGAACACAAGGATGAGCCAATCCAATCTTCAGAAATAAATTTTAAAGTTAATTTTTTTTTAAATATTCTCGATATTTCAACCTCAAAATTGGATGAGAGATTTCACGATTTACAAAAATATATTGAATTATTTGGTTTTTTAAACAATTTGAAAGCATTTTCCAAACCCGAAATAATGACCTATTGTAAGAATTTAGAAGCTAAATTAACTGACCCTGAAACAAAAAAATATGGACATAATGGATTGGACCTCTATAATGAAATCGACATATTATCAATTTACATTAATGATAGAAATATTTTCTCGGCCAAAGAAATATTAATATATCTGGTTGCTAATGATTTGAAAGGCATATTTCCAAATTTATTCGTAGCTTTAAGAATATTTTTAACAATGCCAGTCACTGTAGCTCATGGGGAACGCTCATTTTTCAAACTAAAATTAATAAAAAACTACTTAAGATCCATAATGAGCCAATCAAGACTATCAAATTTATCAATAATAAGTATTGAGGAAGACATTGTTTCTAATTTAGATGTTACTGACCTAATTAAGGAATTTGCATATAAAAAGGCAAGAAAAGTAAATGTTAGCATTTAAACCAGGCTTCTAATTACTTTTTTTTTAATTTCTTTAAATTAGTATGTAAGTAAAATATATTTTCTTTAGGTGTTTATATCGATGTAATTACATATTAATATAGAAAAACTTTTCCTTACCAAGGCACACTCATACCAGTAACCCTCTTCGAGGGGGTGGGATCACCCCTTAAATCTTAAATAGAAAAAGGGGTCGTGTCATTCCTTATTTTGAATTTAAATGGTGACTTCTGAGTGACTGATGGATATCTTGTGGATATAAAAATAGCAAGAAATATCTTTACTGCCAGTAAAAGTGGAGAGATAAGAAATACCTACCCTTTTCCTTTTGTGTCTTTTAAATAAAACAAGTTTATTTAAATTACGTCAATTTATTAAATGTTCAAATTGTGCCCCGCCTACTTCCATGCAGGAATACAGGTTTTGCTCAAAACGATGCCTGACGTTTTGTAGAACTTCAGGTGTTATCATCTGACACTCATTTATAATTCTCTGGCGTAAGTCTTCTAGGGTGTCTGGTTGGGTAGCGTAAACTTTTGTTTTTAAATGCCCCCATAAAAAAATCTAATGGGGTTAAATCGGGTGACCTAGGTGGCCATTCCATAAAAGGTCCTCTCCTTCCAATCCAACGATCAGGAAATATCTCATCAAGATATTGCCTCACACCAGCAGCATAATGTAGAGGCGCTCCGTCTTGTTGGAAAACGACTTGATCATCATCAGAATGATTTCCGCCTTCCATTATTTCTACTATTCTTGGATATACGGCATTTTCCAAGAGATCTCGGTACATTTCTTCATTCAAATTTCCGGGCAGAAAAAACGGACCAACAATGGAGCCGCCCAAGATTCCCGCCCAAACATTTAACTTCTCAGCGAACTGGGTATGAACTTCACGAAACTGGCCCGGATTTGCATTTGACCAGTAGCGGCAGTTATGACGATTTACGTTGCCATTAAGAAAAAAAGTACATTCATCTGAAAAGCAAATGTTGTAAATAAGACGCGGATTAACAGTTATCATTATCACTAAGCGATTCACAAAATTGCACTCGTCTGTCAAAATCGTCCTCATTCAGTTCTTGCACCAGATGAATTTTGTAAGCATGGAATTTATTATGCTTAAGTATCCTATGAACACTACTTTTGCTTACTCCTGTACTCGTCGCCAATTTTCTGACACTTATTCCTGGCTCGGCATGAAGTTGACCTAGGACAGTTATTTGCATTGCTTCATTGACAAAAACAGCATTTTGAACCTCACGCTTTTTATTTAAGACACTGCCAGATTCCCTAAATTTAGCAACTATTTCTAGAACGTATTTTCTGTTGACTCGTTTTTCTGGATGAAGGTCATTAAATTCTTGTACCGTTCTATTGGCACAATTGTTATGCCGAAAGAAAAACTCTATCATCTCAACCCTCTCTGCAGTAGAATAAACCATTGCTAACAGTGTTTCAACACGTAAAAGACGGTAATAATTTAAAACTATTTAAATAAATGCTGCTTTATGAAAAAAGTACCAATGATATTTAGCAAGCTAAATAAATTCTTCATTACTTGTGTTTGCATTTTATTTGGTATTTTGTATTTATTTATGATATGCTGATAAGGTGTAATAACAATAATATTAACAATACTAATAAATTTTTAATCATGTTTTAATGATCCAATAAAAAAAATTGTAAGGAAGGGTTTCAGGCATAAAGGTTTATTTAAAGCATTTTTTCCAGAATTTTATTTGGCTTTCATACCCAGAAGAAATCCATCAGTCACTCAGAAGTCACCATTTAAATTTAAAGTGAAAACGCTTTCAACATAAGGTATAACACGATCCCTCTTTCTGTTTAAGATTTAAGGGGTGCTTTCAACCCCTCGTAAAGGATTCCAGGTATTAGGTGGCCTCTTAATTAATAAGTGACCCCTTCGAAAATAGGATTTCCTTGTTCTTTTAAAAATATTATCCAAAAAAGAGTCCATAATACCTTTTTCATTTTCGCTGTTTCCGCAATTTTGACAAGCTGTTTTATCCAGAGAAATAATTTTAGCCACCTCAAATTTGACAGTTATATTCAGAATTAAAAGACCTTTAAAATAAGGTATCATACGACCCCTCATTCCATTTAGGATTTTAGGGGTGATTCCACCCCCTCGAAGGGGGTTGCTGGTATGAGGGTGCCTTGGTAAGGAAAAGTTGTCCCCCTCAAAAATAAAATCGACGTGTCCGAGATTTTTGAAAAAAAACCTTTTTTTCATACCGAAAATAGCTGTTTCGTTTTCGCTGGGACACCCTGTATGCTTTTATGTATATTTTTTGTGTAGATAGTATTGATATATTGATTAATATATGTGTGTTTGGAATTTAATTCAATATGATTTTTTTATTACACCCTTTTTTTTTAAACGTTGTACTTTGGTAAGAGCATTTTTTAAAACACTTTTTATAAAAATCACTGCAGAAGGGGCGGCAAAATTAGCTCTTGCACCCGGGCGGCAAATACCCTAGGCTCGGCCCTAAGTGGGCTGGTGGACCGTTTAACTGTAGCCACATCTGATGCCTTACAAAGTCAGAAGGTTTTGGGTGAAGCTAGGAAAATCCTCTCTTAAGAAATGTAGAAAATTTTTTCCTATTATACGATCTTTAAAAAAGTATAGACCAATAACAAAATCACGTACTATTCAAACATTGATGCTCTATCTGTGTTGAAAATTAATGATAAAAACTCGATGGGGATTTTCTGTATCGTAAAAATAAAAGTAATGTCGGTTCACAAAATCATTTCCGTGGAACGTACATTCATTAGTGAATAGAACAAGTTTAAAAAAATCTTACTTATTTCTCTTACACTAATTTGCGATGTTTCTACAACCGACATGCTGATTGCCAATTGGTTTTCTTTATTTAAAACTGTTTTCGTTCTAATTTGCTTCTGTACTCTACGCTTCCAGTATGCTCGAATGGTTTTCTTAATTTTTTCAACACTCTTTCATTAGGATGTCGGTTATTTTTTTCCTAATAAACTCTTGAAGCCCAAAAACAGTTCCCAGGCATATAACGACCGATAACGTAAATCATATTTACAAATTCTCGCTGAGAGTAATTCATTTTGAAAGAATTTACTTAAACATGATAGTTAATTTACTTAACATGAATAATAAGTAAACATTCTCATTGGCATACGTCACACAACAAAGAATAAATTAATCATTCATGAAAAAAAATTCTTATTTTTAAATGACAAGCATTAGGGATTAATATTACGTGTCTTTACTACTATTATTTTATTATGGTATTATGGTTAATACAACTATTGACTTTTTTTCTTACTAAAAAGCGTTCGAAATAGAATAAAATAGAGGGGCAAAGTCCTTCTCACTCTGATTTCATAAAATATCTATTAAATGTTTTCCGTCGTAAGTGTCGTACTGCTTATGAAAAAAAATGTTATTTGTTCTTTAGGAACAAATTTTGAGAAAACGGTTAAAGATAAAGGTTTATCTGTTAGTATCAAATTGAAAATAAAAGAATGCTTTATCCAAACGCGTTACAAGATACAGGGTGTTCCATTAAAAAAAATCGCAAAATTGAACCGAAAATATCATTATTTGAGTAACGATTTTGATCACCCTGTATAAAAAAAATAAATTTTGGAGTTTCGAAAGATAAAATGAACTTAGCCAAGGACTCTACAAAGATTTTTTTAAAAGATTAAAAACGTCAGTGGTGAATATTAAAATTTAAAACATTGATGATGATTTGATTTTCGTGAAAATTTCTTTAAATTCTTAATAACTAGGCAATGTCGGATTTTAGAGCAAAACAGTTTTAGGGTTAAAGGGAAAGTCAAATGAGGCTCCCATTTTGGAAGAAAATATAGGTAGTTTCATTTAAAAAAAAATCAAATTATGTACCACGCTTTTTTGGGATAGCCAAAGTAATTTTAAAAAGTAGTCCCTCTAACATAATTAACATTCCTCCTATTTAAGATTTGCAGCGGCAATGGAGCACCGCTATATTAAATGGACACTCTGTATAATTTGGCTCCTACCTAAATTTTGCAACACTAAAATTACAGTTATTTTTTACAAAGTCATGAATTAAATAGAAAAACTTGTTAAGCAAAGTTTTTAATTAAATGTATTTAAATACAACTTGTTTAGATTACATGGTTCTACACATATGTTATTTTTGTTTGCTAGAATAACTGTGTTTTCATGTAAATATTTCGCACAAATCAGAAAGCAATGAAAGCTTCGATACATTTGGCATCTCAAATCCTCCTTATCCTTAAAGTATTCTGTATATAGAATCCAGTATGCCACTACTTTTACAAAACGTAGATACCTCTTGTCATGATGATGTTGGTACTTCAGGTTTGAGTTTTTGTGATTAAGCTTTACCCTAGGGCCTACATTTTTTTTTAAATTTCAGTTGAGTATGGAAAGTATTTACTAGAAACGATATGCTCTTTTCTTGGTGTCCAGCTTTTTATATCATTAGTTAAGACCTGGTTCTTCTAATCTTGTGTAATTATCGCATTACATTTCTAGCCCATGCTCTTTACCTAGCAACCTTTGTATAATATATATGCTTGATGAAAAGTTATATTTCCTGATTGAATTTAGCCTATAGCGTGTGCTGCTTAGTAAATTTTTGAGTTAGTTCGAATTTTCAACCTAGAGTCATTCAAAATTAATGTGTTTTGTTTACATTTAAAAAGAAGACTAGGTAAGGTAAGATTTCAAAATAAGAAAATGTGATATTTTTTTTATTTTAAGCTTTGGCCAATGAAGGAAGAACTTTTTAAGCATGCGCATAACCCCCAATTCCAACTAGAGATAGACTTATGCGGTATAACATAGTGTTCAAATAAATCTATCTTACCATGTTGGCTTCATTCTCCACGTGATGTTAGCAATATTAAGTTTATAAGTATATGGTTCTTTCCTAATTTCCTTTTGAATCTCTCCTAATTTATGTGATCCATTGTACTATATGAGGTTAATTTAATTTTAGTAGATGTGATAATGCCCGTTTGCGCGAAACACGTGTAAACTGGCTTAACTTTCGATCTTAACGTGAAGTTTTGTTTTAACTAATGCTGTTACTTCTTATAAATACATATCCTCCAATCTCAATGAATTAGTAGACATATTTTCATTATCAAGTCTCTGAAACTTGTATGATATGGTATTTATATCAGGCAAACCAATCTTGAAATCTTTTATATTTAACACTGCAAATAAATATACGGTCTAGATAGCAAAAAAATCTTATCCCTCTGAACTATTTAAAAAATTGTCTTCTTTTTTATTCATGATGACCCTATCATTCTTTCTCGCAGGAATATATTTTTTAAAATTTTAATTTTTATTTAAGATACCAGAAACCAAATTAGCATGCTTGTATTAGCATATTTCTTTTAATTTAACATAAAAAAAATTTTAATTGCCAATAGAATTAACTACTAAATAATTTCTCTAAATCAAGATTTCTGGTTATTAGCGCCATCTGCAAATTCAGGTCCTAACTAATATTATATTCATCCAATCGATAATGTTTTGCAGATTAATGGCCTAGAGCTATTTAATAATAAATCATGTTAATTTTTTCAATTTAATACGCCTATTTAAAATATAATAATTAAATTAATATATTAGCATAATATAATTGTATAGAATAAGTTATACCAGAGAAAAAAACCTTTTATTTTCCTGTTTTTCCAAATTTAATACTTCCTGATAATCAATACTTTCTAGTTTAAGAATTGAGCAAAAGAGGGATATCTAAAGCGCAAATCTAGAAAAATATTATTGTTGTATTTTTCACAGAAAGATAAGAAATTATAAAAATTCATTTAATAAAATATATTAATGAGACGTAAATACTGCAACACAGGCATTTTAGATAGCTTTGCATATGGCCGTTAAGGTGAGCTCTAAGCAATTATTTGAGTGTGTAAAAGTCGTAGAGAAACAAGTGAAGGATGAGCATGAGCGATGTTTATAATGATATTTGATCTTAGGCATCAATCCATATAAAGATGTTTAACATCGATAGGTAAATAGTGTGAATAGATTGATGTTGGATAAGCAGGTTGATACTTTGATGTAAAATATTATGATTAACTTAAGAAAAATAATATACGTTGGTTTATTTTTTATAAAACCGTGACGAAAAATAATGGTATCGATTATTGTATTAATTAAATACGAAGACCATCTAAGTTATAAAAAACTGAAAATTATTAATTTAAGATTTTGATATTTAAATGTCTTATTTATGTCTGTAAGTACCTTTGAATAGCAACCTAATAGCGTTGATTCAATAACATCCTATTATTCAATTAATGCTTATAGATTTTCCTAAATTCTAGCTAGTAATAAATAATGATTATTCGTAGGATTGTCAACTAGTTAGGTTTTCTGCAAAATTTTTTCGTGGGTAGTAGAAAACCTAGCAGATTAGATAATAGATGGACAAATTAATTTAAGACCCTCGGTGATGTTATAATTTCTAATTTAGCTCCTTTCTTTCCAATTTCCTTTTCAATTTCTCCTCATTTATATGATTTATTGTCCTATATGAAATCCCCCGGAATTTTTTTCAAAATTATTAATATCGCTATATCGAAGACAATGTCAAAACATATTTATAATGAATAATATTTTTAAGCTAGTAGATTAAGACTTAAAACACATTGAAAAATCACCATTTCATTTAAATTAAGGTAACCTATGTTGTTATTTACCATGCTATAATGTTAAGATTAGATTGAGATCGTAATTTTGGCAAATAAAAACTGTTTTCTATACCTTTGTTTTCATGTCCTTTATACATATAAAAATATTAGTTATTTTTAGGTTTAGGCTATAAGTGTAAATAAATTTTCTTATTAAGAAAATTACTTTCTATTTATTTGTGTTAAAATATATCGAAGAATCGATTTAACAAAAGTACATTTTTCACACTTAAAAACGGGATGTGCAATTTTTTTTTTGCTTTCGCCATTTTAATTGGCAAAAAAAACCTAGTAATTTATTAATTTATCTGACTCTATATCTTTTATATATTAGCAAAGATAGCATCGAGTGCCCACTTAATCGTAGGTACCCTATATATGAACCTTTAAGAATATTTAGGTTCAGAAAAAAATTATTTTTCAAATATTTTTCTTATTAAATATAATTCTAATATTAAAGCAAAAAAATATTTTTTTCCATTTTTCAAGCAACTAGTCTATTTCTTACACATAACATTCAATAGAATAAATTGAATTTCCTTTCAATCTATTCCCGCACTTGTTCCACCGTTAGTGGCGCTAGCGAAATTCTCTACAACTAAATTCCTAATTTAGTGACAACAAAGCGATTTAATTAATAGAACAGAGATGGGGCCTTATTTTTAATTATGAGACAGAGAAAATGCAAAACAATAAATATTTATTAAGTCGATAACTTTTTTACCTCTATGCAATTCTTGCAGGGGGCAACACCTGTTCTTAATTAAATAAAAATATTTAATTCCAAAAAGTTTTTGGCAGAATTTTTATAAATTTAGTAGATAGGTAGATAATACATTTTGGGTAGATAAATAAGCCTAACTAAAAATATGAATAACAAAAGATGTTTACTAAATCAATATTTTCTCTAGTTACACTCAATCCCGGCTGATAGCAACATACGTTCTTCAATTATAATATGACTAAACTGTTGTTTTGGAAAGTAATCCCGTTATGCTTATATAGCTATACAAATTAATAGCCAATTAAGCCAATAATCTATGCAAAAGTATTACTATAATAACACTTGCCAGAGCTTGTTTTTTCTCCATCTGGGCAAAAATATCCTTGGCTCCTGTTTCTCCAACGCTCCTTCCCTTTTTTTAAATTTGGTAAAATATTTTAATTAAGAATTAGTTGACTATACCGATTTTGTTGTTGGATTTGTTTTTTGAAAAATATATAGTGGATACAATAGCCTGAGCCTGATGGCTTGCTTATATTAGAGAAGTTTAATTTTAAAAATAAAATAGCGACTTACTCTTTCTTTTAACAAACGGATAGAGGGATTGGCCATCGCCCTTACATCTTTGATATTGAAGTTAGAATTGTTTTTGTTATCAAAATATAGTAATCGGCCTAGGTACCGAACCTTATTTTTCCATGGTACTTCTGGGTCCAAAATACTAGAATATTTGAAATAACGCGGTCATATTTTTTTGTAATGAAAATTTCCTCAGTTTTTCTTTGGTTAATTTTGATCCTCCATTTTTCCGTCTATTCAGCTACCTTATCTAGATGACTTTATATGTTGGCTAATCTTTTTATTTGCCTCCATCTACTAATAACGCTAAGTTAAATTAATTAATGTTAGTTCTTCTGTATGTCCGTATTATGGAATATATTAAACATTAATGGTAAGAGTAAAGACCCTTGTGGGACTTTCGCTCTCATTTCTTCACTCTAAACGATATTTTTAGTATTTCTACATTTTTTGGTAGCTTTAAGTATCCATGCATAATTATATAAAATTGTTTATGTTAGTCGATCAAGGTGTTTGGGATTGATTTTAAGCGCACGTGTTGTAAGTTGTAAGTTGTTATAAGTTCGCAAGGTCGTAATTGGCAAATAGTTGAAATTATAATGACGTTGCTCATCTTGATTTTTATAAATACCACGAATTGTTATCTTAAGATTGATAAAAATAGTTGTTAATTTTTGTAAATAAAGCAGTATTGACTTCTGCACCCAGTAGTCTTTCATTGCTCAACCTGCTACAGCCAAGCCACCTTGTCTTAAACCTATAGTGAGGCTGCTATAGGGTAGTAGGAAAAAAAAAGGTTTAGGGAAAAGCCCTAGATCTTTTTATGGTCGTTCGAGCAGTCAAGTCAAGTCAGGAGTAACCGCCAAAAAGGGCCGTCTCCATCTTCAAATCAAAGCAGTCAAAGCAGTCGAGCCAATCAGAGCAGTCAAGTCAAGTCAAGTCAGTAGTAATCGCCAAAAAGGGCCGTCTCCATCTTTAAATCAAAGCAGTCGAGGCAATCAAAGCAGTCAAGTCAGTCAAGGCAGACAAGTCAGTCAAAGCAGGCAAGCCAATTAAAGCAGGCAAAGCAATCGAGCCAATCAAAGCAGTCAAGCAAGCCAAAGTAGTCAAGCAAGAAAGGCAAATCAAGCCAAAACAGCCGCGTTATAATTAGAGCTTTAAGTATCCATGCATAATTATATAAAATTGTTTATGTTAGTCGATCAACGTGTTTGCGATTGATTTTAAGCTCACGTGTTGTAAGTTGTTATAAGTTTGCAAGGTCGTAATTGGCAAATAGTTGAAATTATAATTACGTTGCTCATCTTGATTTTTATAAATACCACGAATTGTTATCTTAAGATTGATATAAATAGTTATTAATTTCTCTGAATAAAGCAGTATTGAGTTCTACACCCAGTAGTTTTTCATTGCTAAACCTACTACGGCCAAGCCACCTTGTCTTAAATCTATATTGAGGCTGCTATAGGGTAGTAAGAAAAAAAAAGGTTTAGGGAAAAGTCCTAGATCTTTTCATAATCCTTTGAGCAGTCTAGTCAAGCCAAAAAGGGCCGTCTCCATCTTCGAATCAAAGCAGTCAAAGCAATCGAGCCAATCAGAGCAGTCAAGTCAAATCAGGAGTAACCGCCAAAAAGGGCCGTCTCCATCTTTAAATCAAAGCAGTCAAGTCAGTTAAAGTAGACAAGTCAGTCAAAGGAGGCAAGTCAATTAAAGCAGCCAAAGCACTCGAGCCAATCATAGTAGTCAAGTCAGTCAAAGCAAACAGGTCAATCAAGCCAAAACAGCCGCGTCCATCATCGAGAAAGAAATGAAAGAAACAAATAAAATTGTCTTCCGCCAGCAGGAGCTAGCGGGAGAATTAGAACAACTTCTAGTCAAGGTGAATAAGGATTCACATGTAAGAAAGACACCAACATATATTGTTCAGCGAAACCAACACGGAGACGGGATATGGGAAGCCATAGTAGAAAACGACGAGAAGCTGAAAAGAATAGGAGAGGCCAGCCATACTAATTTTACGAAGAACTATTTTAACCAAATTAATGGAGTTTATGAAAACTTTAAAACCTATATGAAGTCGTGCAAAAAAGCAGAAGAGAAGAAGACAGAAGAAGGCGAAGCAGTGCTAAAAAGAAATCCTTCAGCAGAAAGCAGAGAGAGCGGGGAATATGTTTAAGCGATACTTTTTATTATTTTTACATTTTTTGGCAGCTTTAAGTATCCATGCATAATTATATAAAATTGTTTATGTTAGTCGATCAAGGTGTTTGCGATGGATTTTAAGCTCACGTTTGTTATAAGTTCGCAAGGTCGTAATTGGCAAAAAATTTGAAATTATGATTACGTTGTTCATCTTAATTTTTATAATTACTACGAATTGTTGTCTTAAGATTAATAAAAATAGTTGTCAATTTTTGTGAATAAAGCAGTATTGAGTTCTACACCCAGTAGTCTCTCATTCCTCAACCTACTACGGCCAAGCCACCTTGTCTTAAACCTATAGTGAGGCTGCTATAGGGTAGTAGTGAAAAAAAAAGGTTGAGGGAAAAGCCCAAGATCTTTTCACCTAGAGAAATATCGAAGTCGTGCGGAATCTAACTCGGCCGGTCCCATAATAGACGTAAATGTGTATAAAATAGATAACTTATTTCCCTCTTCTTACTCCTGCGGTACTGAGATGCTATCCAGGAAGTTAAAAAAAAGAGGTCCTTTAGGTTGCACGTATTCATAAATCCGGAGAGGCATCACTAGCCCGACACGAAAACAGCCAAGCACGTTACCAGAATAGAACTAGTAATTAAAGTTATTATTAGTTAATGCATTTAAACTAAAAGTTTATGGTAATGTAATTCATAGTCGATACTGAAGCAAGTGATACATAAGGTATCTTTTTTCCAAAAAAAATATAACATGTATTAAAATTAAATTTATAATCGGAATAACTCAAAATTATTCATTTAAAAATGATAATTAATTATTTGCTGCCAGCGTTTATGCAGTCTTTAGTATCACTACAGATTAAATAAAAAAAGCACACGAAACAATAATATATAAAGATGGCCTATACATTTTTTGTCTTCATTTAGATTTTTTGTTTAATTGTTTTTATTTCAAAATATTGCCTAAGATTGCTAATATGATATAAATTCTCTTTAGACCTATACATCTTTTGTACGCAAATGGTGCATATTTTTAATATAAGGTGCGTAAATTACAATAATATACAATACTGAGTGGAACCACAAACAAGTTATTTAAACTTTGCTTTTTTTATTAGAAGGAAACCTAGAGAAGGTTGAAGAGGGATTCCGGAAAGCTGCTCTTGCCTATACGTTGTTTCCTCCGCCTTCACTACTACTTAAATTAAGGCGTGATATTTTTTAATAAATCCTAAAAATATAGTTTCTAATTAATTAAATGCCTCGCCCGGATATCGACGAAATGTAGTTTCGGCTCGTTCTATAAAGAAACGCACCCATCTTAACTTATTTTTATATAAAATTGATAAGTATTTTGGTAATATAAGACAAATATAAGACTTAGGCGACTGCACCTAAATAAAAAAAAAATATATTCATATACATTGTGTTTTGTTAAGGTTAGTTACCGGTAATACCTTGAAAATAACGAGGATAATTTGAGAAAAATCATAGTTAAAATGGTCATAGAAAATCTTGTGATTAATCAAAGAATTGTCTTCTTATTTTTCTAAGCATAAGAAGATTTCTAATCCAAAAAAAGAAGTTAAGTTTATATATGGTAATAGGCTATTAGTAGCGGCTAATTACTATATACAGGGTGATTCAAAAGTAAGCGGCATCCTTTCAGGGGCGTAATCCTTGTATGAAAATAAGGCAAAAAGTTTATATTAATATGGGTCCGAAATTGCTTCGTAAGGAAGCTACGCCCCTTTAAATAGGACCCCTTAAAGACAATTTTTTCTCTATAACTTTAAAACCCTTTAGAATTAAATTTTGAAAATTGGTGTACTGCATAAACATTTCGTTGTGAATAAGATTCTAAATTCAAACTCTTTAAATTTTATTCAGGTGCGTCACATGCGGGGGATGGTAAGGGTAAAAACATCCCTTTTTCTTTTACTCTTCAGGTTATTGTGCTTTTGTATGAAAATTATAAAATTTTAGAGTCCATTTACGAGAAAAGCGACTTTCAAAAAAGGTTCTGATTGCGTATGTTTATTGATGAAAATTAATTCGCATTACGATCGACAAAAAAGACACTTTTTACTCACATTTTATTTAACAATTTATAGAAAGTGTTCAAAATTATTACCATTTGCGTCACGGCAAGCTCTTAATCTTTTTATTAGATTATGGTGCACACGTGGTAGAATTCTTGGATTATTTTTAATTGTCTGAAATCCTTCCTCTATTCTTTGCCTGAGAACATCAATATTGGGTATAGGGCGGGAATAAACTAGTTGTTTTAGGTGTCCGCATAAATAAAAATCAAAAGGGTTTAGGTCAGGAGACCGTGGTGGCCATGGCACTGGACCCCCACGACCTATCCAGCGGTTTTGATAGGCATTATTTAAATGTTCTCTAGCGAGAATGCTAAAAGGTAGGGGTGCACCATCGTGCATAAACCACATTTGTGCTCGTAATTGAAGTGGTAGATTTTCTAATATTTGTGGTAATTCATTCTGTAAAAAAATTGTGTAAATTTGTCCATTAAGTCATTGCGGCATAAATACAGGTCCTTTTAAATGCCCATCGATTATTCCCGCCCACACATTTAAACTAAACTGCTGCTGATGTGCCTTCTCTACCGTAGCATGGGGATCCTCATCCGTCCATAGGTGGTTGTTGTGGAAATTGAAAATTCCGTTTCTTGTGAAGCCGGCCTCGTCAGTAAATAAAATTTTCTTCTCAAAATTTTCAAAAGCAACGCGGTTTTCTTCTAGTCAATTACAGAAGTGTACACGAGGAAGGAAATCTCGCTTTTTCAAAGCCTGAACCCGTTGAATATGATAAGAGTAGAGTAACATATCGTGCAAAATTCTCCATATGGTTGACTGAGAGGACCCTTCTTGATTTACGATGATGCGAGTGCCCAAAGATGGATCTTCTTCAATACGATCTAGCAAGCGTTCTTCTAATGCTAGGGTTCTGGCATTTCTTGGTCGCCCAACAATTTCCTGTCTTTGAAATATTGTTGCTTAAGCAAAATTTAAGTAGATATTATGCGATATTACTCATATTTTTGAATTTACCTGTTTCCCTTAAATTACGATCTACTCTTGCGAAAACCGTACGGTGTGGCACTCGTCGATTAGGAAATGCCTCATGATACAATCGTCTTGCTTCAACACAATTACCAAATGCTCTTCCAAACATAATGTGAATATCAGCTTGTTCTTGAAACGTAAAATCCATGTTTGCTTTTTAAACTTAGAAACACAAAGTACCAAACTCAACAAAGGCAATGCCCTTCTTATTAATAATAAATAGTAATTTGTAAAACACTCTATGAAACTAATTTTACTTTGACAAAGTAAATTGTATTTTACAATGACATTTATCAGTCATTTAAATGCCAAAAACCAAAAAACAATCGCCAACTTCGTTTTAAATGCGTATCCAGTAATTTTATTATGTATTAAACATACGCAATCAGAAAATTTTCAAAGTCGATTTTCTCGTAAATGGTACGCTCTATCGAATTAAACTAAGAGTACCTTTTTTACGTATAGGACTCTAAAATTTTATAATTTTCAATCAAAATCACAATAACCTAAAGAGTAAAAGAAAAAGGGATGTTTTACCCTTACCAAACCCCGCATGTGACGCACCTGAATAAAATTAAAAAAATTTGAATTTAGAATCTTATTCACAACGAAATGTTTATCCAGTACACCAATTTTCAAAATTTAATTCTAAAGGGTTTTAAAGTTATAGAGAAAAAATTGTCTTCAAGGGGTCCTATTCAAAGGGGCGTAGCTCCCTTAGGAAGCAATTTCGAACCCATATTAATATGAACTTTTTGCCTTATTTTCATACAAGGATTACGTCCCTGAAAGGATGCCGCTTACTTTTGAATCACCCTGTATAGTAGTCGCCTTTATGTTAGGCAGTTTTCGAGAATATTGTTTACTTACGTATGCTGCAATTCTTTAGGTGTTTAAAACGGACAGTTAATATAATAGAGACAATTAAGGTTAGGCCATAGAAAATGTAAAAAGACAGTTTAGGAATGCATACTGATGACCAGCCTTGTGCTCGATCGTAGGGACACATTGTTAACTTAGAGAAATGAAACTGTAGTTTTCATCGAGGAAAACCACAGTTTAATTTTTTGAAAAAGGCGGACTAAAATTTTTGATTATTTCATATTTTATTATTTGAAGAAAAGGTATAATAATGGTAATTTTATAAATTCCTTTTTAAATAAGACGATTATTTTTCTTATACGTTTTATTATACGAACATTTTGGAAATATGGTTCTTCATAATACACTTGAATAGACCAGAGATTAATCTCTAGTTTATAAGTTCTTTCCTAAAAAATCGGTAGTGAAACAATTGTCGAATTGAAATAAAAATTATTGAAACTATTTATTATGACTTAAATATAATAATTTATTACCAATGACTATCTACTTTTATAATTTTTAATCCAAGATCATATCAGACCTCACCAACAAACAAATTATACTCTCTTGGCCCAATATCCTTTTTCTTTGGACCCTGTTGGGCGTATACTACTCCAAAAGACCTTTAATTTAAGGTATCACAAAAGAGGTGGTTTGAAATTTTGGGGCATCTTAAATTAAAGATCTTTTGGAGTAGTATTCACCTGCATAGGAATTTTCACTAAATTTTATACAGAGTCAAAGATAGCTATAAATTAAATAAAATAAACTCTGTTTTATAAGGTGCTATTTTATTTAATTAGATACTTAAAATGCTTTCTATTTTGGGCTAAACAAAAATAATAATAATTTTTAAACTCATTTTTAACATTCTGAAAGCCTTCTCCTAGAATAGATACACACTTTGTAAAAAATCGGTTGTCACAGATAATCAAGTGCTCTACGCTGAACTGTTTTTTCTTGTTTGCTACTGATTAATATCCAATTTAAGTTAAGTGTGTTAGATTGTACTTCACTGTCAAAAAAGTTAAAAGAAACAATAATCTTTTTAATCCGATAAAAAAGTTTGTTTACTTAGTTGGAATGCAATATGTTGGAATGCAGATTTTAGGTCGTACCAAAAACTAGATAAAGTCATTTCCATCTATACAAAATCCAATAGAATGACCGGCGAGATCACCAAGTCTAATACCCCCCAATTTTTTCTCTGGGGTCACTTAAAAACTGTTTAAAACACATCCAGCTTCACTCGAGGTTCTTCGACAACCGATTATTACAGAATGTGCATCTATTCCAAGAGAAGTATTTTTTGGCGGCTCTGAGGATAAGGCCACAAAAAAATATGAAATATAGATTTTTAATTAGAAAATATAATAGTAAATTAAAATTATAAAAAATAAGGACCAAAACTAGGTATAGTGTAGAGTTGTTTGCAGAATTTAGGAACGGTGGAGTTTTTCTATTATGGCACATAAATAAATGTTTTCTATATCTTAAATGAATGTATTAATAAATTAAGAATTTAGGAGTGAAAGTAGTTATTTATGTAACAAGTATGTAAAATGCTCTTTTTTTCACGACTGGGAAATTTGCATTCAACAGGTCGCATGAATAAAAAAAGGGGCTTTTACACACGTGTAACATACAAAATTTTTTCTACTACCGCAGGAAGCATAAAAAAAGTCAAAAATACCAAGTTACTTTACGCACGTAAAAAAACGTAAAAAATATTTGGCAAATTATAAAATAAATTTCAAATAAACGTCAGATCATTCACCTTCTTCCCTTAGGCACATGGTAAGCTCAAACAAAGTTGTTGTTTACTGATTCTGGTCTTTCAATATTCGAAGAATAAACCTATTTACTTAAATGTTGAAAATGGCTTCTTTGAACGGTTTAACATTGCGCTAAATTCTTGCGCAAAGTCTTTTATTTTACCTCTTCTGCCAATCCCATGATTTGGAAAACTCAAATCTAAGAAGCTTCTTACACTAACTCCAAAACGACGAGGGACGACATCTCGTTGACACCATATTTGATGAAAATATCTTCTTATTTCTGGTACTATCTAATTTTTTAGCAAATCCCGATATCTGGTTGCATTTCAATTATCCTCAATAAAAAATGGACCTATTATTAAATATACCTGCTCCTATTTACATTTCAGGATACTGGGTATGTATTTCACGCATCCAGTGCGCAATAAATTTTATTTTATAAAAATGAAATTTATTGCGTTTTAAAATATTTCGAAACGATATAGAACAAGCATCTGACTGGTTCGCAACTTGACGTATTGATAAAGATCAATTTTCAAAAAAAAATTGTAGTATTCAAAAATTTTTTCATCATTGCTTACGGTTTTTGGCCGCCCTGTTTGTCGACGGTCTTGACAACTTCCAGTTTGTTCAAATCTCTAAATTGTTCCTATCATTATAGATTTCGAAATTGATGTGAGGTCTTAAAATATTGTATTGAAAAGTGTTCCGTACATTTAATATTATATTTAAAATAAAAACGAAAATAATAATTTTTAAAAATATGCCAATTAAATTCATAAAATTATTTATCAATCAATCAATCAATCAATGTTTTATTATTATAAAATTTAAAATTTTGTCGACAAAGCTATTATTTAAATAAATCATACAAACAAAATATTTACAAAGACAAAACAAAAATTACAAATATATAAAAATAAAAAATACAACAAAACATACAAAAAACTTAACAATTTTATAAATTGTTTGAGCTCACATTTCCTTAAAATCTGGCTGTAAGAGAGAGTTTGTATTGTTTCGCCGTTTTTAAATTGCAACTGTGCATAATAAACGCAAGTTATTGAACAAATTCTCTAGTCTCTGAATCATCACCCATAGAACCTGCCATTACGGTCCATTTGGTCCTTCGAGCCGTATCGATGCTCCTCATACTGTGCCAATTCCTAGTGTAAAATTTCCAAAAAATAATTTACCTATATTTAGTGGCCATTTTGATGAGTTTTTAACTTTTTATTATTCATTTAATGTGTTAATTAATGACAATCCTGCTTTGCAAGATGTGAAACGTTTCCATTATTTGCGTAGCTCTTTAAAGGGTGAAGTTGCCCATGTCATATCCTGTTTAGAAACCACCGCTTCAAATTATTAAGTAGGGTGGAAACTAATTAAAGATAGGTACGATAACAAAAGGTTGATTATTCATAACCATGTTAAGGCCTTATTTGAGCTGAACTAAATAAAGAATCTCATTTTAATCTAAGACAACTACTAGATAATTTTAATAAACATATTAGAGCATTGGAGACTTTAACGGAATCAGTCTATCAGTCACTGGGATACCCTTTTAATTTATTTGATATCCTCAAAATTAGATAATAATAATAGAAGGGAATAAGAATTATATGCAGAACCTTTAACAACTCCAAAGACTTAAGATATTACTGACTTTCTTAATAAAAGATGTCACTTATTAGAAACTATTAACTTTAAAAAACATGATCATAGACCTTCAACTGTACACTATGATACTAAAGAAAGGTTTTTTAAAAAAGAAAATAAGAGTAATTCACAAAATTATTTTGTGATTAAGACATTCGTTATTTGTAAAAAAATCTCATAAACTTACAACTTGTGATGATTTTTTAAAGTTGTCTCCTAAATCTCGTTACTTTGAGGCTAAAAGGCATAAACTTTGTACAAATTGTCTTATTGCAAGTCATTCTAATCAAGCATGTCCATCAGGAACAATAAATTGTAATGTTTGCAATAAAAGACATCATTTGTTATTACATTTTAAAGGTGATGTGTCTAGGGGTCAAGTTGAGCAGTAAGCTAATGATACTCATACTTGTATTATCACACCTGTCACTTTTCACACAGCATATTTTGAGAATCAAGTTTTGTTATCTATAGCTATTGTTTTTATATCGGATCTGGGAAACAACATAAATGTAGGATTCTTTTTGATTCTGGTTCCCAGAGTAACTTTATTACTAAGGAGCTTGCTGAACCATTAAAACTAAAAATGCAAAAAATTAATATGCCTGTATCTGGACTTGGTCAAACAATAAGTAATGTTTTATACAAGGTTAGTGCTACCATAAAATCTGTTTACAATGATTTAAAATCAGATATTGGATTTCTGGTTATTGATCGAATAACAGACAGCTTACCGTTAAACCATATAAATATTTACAAATAAGAGTTCCGATTAATATTAACTTAGTTCCTTCTAAGATTGATGCTTTGCTAGGGGCTTCCATTTTTTGGCATCTAATTTGTATAGGTCAATTTAAATTGCCACATTCCAAAGCAATTGCCCAAAAAACCAAATTGGGATGGATTTTGTCAGGTTCTATTGTCACAAATTATTCTTAAGATTACTTGAATAGGACATTGTGTCACTTTAGTTCAAATACTGATATTAAAAATCAGCTTGAGAATTTTTGGCATGTTGAAAATTATGAACCGCAAGAGTGGTCATTAGAACAAAAAGCTTGTGAAAAATTTCTTTATATCTTCACATTCAAACTTCCTTTAAAAAATGACGTATTCAAATTGGGCAATTCTAGACAGTTGGCTCTTAAGAGATTTTTTTCGATTGAAAAGAAATTGCAACGTAATTCCAAATTGAAAAAAAGAATATGTTCAATTCATGGATGAATATGAATCCTTAGGTCATATGTCTCAGGTGTCTCAAGATGAATCAACTTTAAATTTTTTAACTCGAAAAACTCATCCATTATCCCAAAGATGCTGGTCATACACTTTTATAAAAGGTAAAAAACACGAAATCTACAGCATCACAAATACATTTAATAAAATAACGAAGGTTACATATTTCGCTCGACTAGAGCATCATCAGACCTAAACAATAATTAAAATTATGTAACCCGAAAACAGGAGAATTCAACAAAAACTTACCATAACATACACAAAACACCTAATATTTAAGTAAACAAAGATTACAATAAAGTGGCACTATCTATGTACAAAGAACTCAACTAAACAATCAAATCCTTTATACATTTCAGAAATCTAACCATCATTTAAGAGTCTAGAACTACTTGAGGTTATTAAAAACTAGGTGGCCATCAAAATCAAACCTTTCATTAACACAGGACAGATCTGGGCTTTTAAAAGCTTTACTAATCTCCATTGTCTCCAACAAGTCTAGTTTTTTACTTTTGTTGCATTGATGCAGTATTTTTATATTTTGGCTGTCAGGAAAATCATGTCTGGAGTCGAGAAGGTGATTAGCAAAAGCTGATCTGGTCACTGTGATTTCGGTATTTTTAAATTTATTGTATTGGGCCTTGTGTTCACTAATCCTAGTAGAAATCTTTCTACCAGACTGGCCGACGTACACTGCAGGGCACTCTTTACACCTAATCTCATAAACTCCTGGAGAAGATAGCGGGGGTAGTTTATCTTTAGTTTTAATTATATGTCTATTTAAGGTATTATTGGTTGTAAAAGCTGCGGTTATGCCAAAGGGAGAAAAAAAGCGGGATAATTGTGACGAAATTGGTCCAAAATAAGTAAACGACATAAAAGTTTTGATATTGTTTGTTTGTTGTCTGATAAAATTAAATGATAATTTATACTTGTTCACATACTGAAAATACATTTTATATATAGGTTTAAGAGGGAAAGATTTACTGACTGCTAGTTGTTTAATGGTAAGGAATTCTTTTTTAAAAGCTTCACGAGAAAGTGGGATGTTAAAAAGTCTGTAAAATAAAGAATGAAAAGCAGCAAATTTATGTGAGGACGGTGATGTTGAATTATATTGTATAATATTATCTGTTGTTGCTTGTTTACGAAATATTTCAAAGGATATCTTATTTCTTTTCCTTTTAAGTAATAAATCTAAGAATGGTAAGGTGTTGTTCTGTTCCCGTTCGATTGTGAACTCAATTTTAGAGTGAAGAGAGTTGACATAATTATGGAAATTTGTAAGCTCTACCTCACTTCCATTCCAAATCAAACATATATCATCCACATACCGTTTATAAAAGATGATGTTATTTTTAAAATTACTGCTCATTATTTTTGTTTCTAAGTTGCTAAGAAATACTTCACTAAGAAATGGCGATAAAGAACAGCCCATTGCTAGACCTTCTTTTTGTTTGAAAAAACGGTTGTTAAATTGGAAAAAATTTTGATCTAACACAGTAGAAAGAAGCAAAAGTAGATTTTCCACCAAAAATGAATCAAGTTTCCCCCTGAGAAGATCTTTGACTAAGACCAGACAATCAGCGGGTGGAATGCTTGGAAATAAGTTTTTCACGTCTAGCGATATAAGCTGGGCTGTATCTGGAACGTGAACATTCTGAATGCTTTTGGCAAAATTCACTGAATTTGTTACAGAATACGGTGCTTTGAAGTTTGAGACATTTCTAAGAACGTTGTTAAGCCAAGATGATAACTGGTAACAAGGGGAGTCAACAAAGGAAACCACAGGTCTAATTGGCATGCTAGTTTTATGGACTTTTGGCAACCCATATAATAGAGGTGTTTTAGGGTTCATGGGATATAGTTTTTGTTTTGTAGAATTAAAATATTATAAGGTTACCAAGGTCATGTCTAAGACTTTTTTTAAGAAAAAAAAAAACTTATCTCAAGGAAGAATTACCTACTGAAGATATGGTTTATTCAACAATGCTTGCTTTTTCACCTTACGCCAAATTTCGTTTCTTTGCGATGCAAAATAAGGACTCATGCAGGTAGAAAAGCCTTAGACCTGGCGAGAAAATCATGGTTGAAAGAAGAAATCAAAGACCACTACAGGAACTTAAACAACGTCAATGTAAAATTAAAGTTTTTATTTTTCAAACTTAACAACTTATTACATTATGCGGAATTGATTTATTTGGATTGTAAATTCAGAGATGAAGTAACAACTTTCGGCTCTACTACTTTTAATAGATTACACAAGAAACTTAGTAACCTTAACAACAAATATATAACTTCACTTAGACTCAATGATTTCCACGAATATCGCATAAAAAATTTTAGTCATGTTTTTCACGATAGATTTATGAACCTTAGTGATGTTTCTTTTTCTGTCGAATCGAAAGTCGAATTAAAATTTCTTAACAACAATTTAAAATTTAATCTTCCTACCAGAACCGACCGATGTGTTAGGGAAACATTGGTTGTAGAGGCTGAAAATGCTCTACAGTCAACGGATATATCAAATAAGAACATTTTAAGAGCAAGAATAATTTCCTTTTTAAATCAAAATTGTTTCCTTAACAATAAACAGAGAATAAATCAAAACAACAACAAAATATTAAGATCTATAAAAAAGGAAATAAGGGACAACGATATAGTTTTCACAAAAGCTGATAAGGGATCATGCTTACTTGCCTTAAAAAGAGACGATTACATAAATAAAGTAATGGATTTTTTAAACACAGAAGACTTTGAAAAGGTCGACAGAGATCTGACAAGTCCATTCTTTAATAAATTAAAAAAAGTCTTAGACATGACCTTGGTAACCTTAGAATATTTTAATTCTACAAAACAAAAACTATATCCCATGAACCCTAAAACACCTCTATTATATGGGTTGCCAAAAGTCCATAAAACTAGCATGCCAATTAGACCTGTGGTTTCCTTTGTTGACTCCCCTTGTTACCAGTTATCATCTTGGCTTAACAACGTTCTTAGAAATGTCTCAAACTTCAAAGCACCGTATTCTGTAATAAATTCAGTGAATTTTGCCAAAAGCATTCAGAATGTTCACGTTCCAGATACAGCCCAGCTTATATCGCTAGACGTGAAAAACTTATTTTCAAGCATTCCACCCGCTGATTGTCTGGTCTTAGTCAAGGATCTTCTCAGGGGGAAACTTGATTCACTTTTGGTGGAAAATCTACTTTTGCTTCTTTCTACTGTGTTAGATCAAAATTTTTTCCAATTAACAACCGTTTTTTCAAACAAAAAGAAGGTCTAGCAATGGGCTGTTCTTTATCGCCATTTCTTAGTGAAGTATTTCTTAGCAACTTAGAAACAAAAATAATGAGCAGTAATTTTAAAAATAACATCATCTTTTATAAACGGTATGTGGATGATATATGTTTGATTTGGAATGGAAGTGAGGTAGAGCTTACAAATTTCCATAATTATGTCAACTCTCTTCACTCTAAAATTGAGTTCACAATCGAACGGGAACAGAACAACACCTTACCATTCTTAGATTTATTACTTAAGAGGGAAAGAAATAAGATATCCTTTGAAATATTTCGTAAACAAGCAACAACAGATAATATTATACAATATAATTCAACATCACCGTCCTCACATAAATTTGCTGCTTTTCATTCTTTATTTTACAGACTTTTTAACATCCCACTTTCTCGTGAAGCTTTTAAAAAAGAATTCCTTACCATTAAACAACTAGCAGTCAGTAACTTTTTCCCTCTTAAACCTATATATAAAATGTATTTTCAGTATGTGAACAAGTATAAATTATCATTTAATTTTATCAGACAACAAACAAACAATATCAAAACTTTTAGGTCGTTTACTTATTTTGGACCAATTTCGTCACAATTATCCCGCTTTTTTTTCTCCCTTTGGCATAACCGCAGCTTTTAAAACCAATAATACCTTAAATAGACATCTAATTAAAACTAAAGATAAACTACCCCCGCTATCTTCTCCAGGAGTTTATGAGATTAGGTGTAAAGAGTGCCCTACAGTGTACGTCGGCCAGTCTGGTAGGAAGATTTCTACTAGGATTAGTGAACACAAGGCCCAATACAATAAATTTAAAAATACCGAAATCACAGTGACCAGATCAGCTTTTGCTAATCACCTTCTCGACTCCAGACATGATTTTCCTGACAGCCAAAATATAAAAATACTGCATCAATGCAACAAAAGTAAAAAACTAGACTTGTTGGAGACAATGGAGATTAGTAAAGCTTTTAAAAGCCCAGATCTGTCCTGTGTTAATGAAAGGTTTGATTTTGATGGCCACCTAGTTTTTAATAACCTCAAGTAGTTCTAGACTCTTAAATGATGGTTAGATTTCTGAAATGTATAAAGGATTTGATTGTTTAGTTGAGTTCTTTGTACATAGATAGTGCCACTTTATTGTAATCTTTGTTTACTTAAATATTAAGTGTTTTGTGTATGTTATGGTAAGTTTTTGTTGAATTCTCCTGTTTTCGGGTTACATAATTTTAATTATTGTTTAGGTCTGATGATGCTCTAGTCGAGCAAAACATGTAACCTTCGTTATTTTATTAAATGTATTTGTGATGCTGTAGATTTCGTGTTTTTTACCTTTTATAAAAGTTTAAATTTTTTGCCTCATCACTCTGTAATTAAAGAGTGTCAACAACCACTAAGTGGTTTTTGATGCATCGGCCAAAACTGAGTCAGGGTATTCTCTCAACGACATTTTGATGACTGGCTCCACCATACAGCAGGATCTGTTTTCCATTATTTTAAGGTTTAGTGAACATCAATATGTCATTACGGCAGATTGTACTAAAATATACCGCCAAATAAATATTCATAATGATCAAAGATTTCTTCAGGCTATCATATGGAGATCTAATCCGGATAACCTTCTTAAGACCTTTGTTTTAAACATATGGAAGTATATATAACAAGTAACATATGGAACCTCTTGTGCACCATTTTTGGCAGTGCGTTGTCTACATCAGCTGGCCCAGGAAAACAAATCCAATAATCCTCATATAAGTAATATTATTGAAAAAGATTTTTACGTTGATGATCTCCTGAGCGGGGATAATACTTTTGACGGAATTTTACAGATTCAGCAAGGTCTCATTAAAATATTGTCTCAAGGTCAGTTTGTTCTTCGTAAGTGGAGATCTAATTAATCCACACTTAATAACTGTAAAAATAAAAACCTCGAATTCTCAGATAATAAGGAATCTAAAACATTAGGTTTAATCTGGAATAGTGATTCTGATAATTTTTGGAATGGAAACTATTTGTATAAAAGAGAATAATGTAACATTAACATTGGTAATATTTCCCAGATCTTTAACCCGTTGGGTTTAATTGGACCTATAATCATTAAAAGCAAAATAATGCTCCAATAGTTGTGGTTGTTAACTTTAGATTGGGATGAAAGTGTAAGGCAATTGTTTCATTAATTATTAGAACCCTCCATGCCTCAGACGATTATCCTCTTTTCTAATGCAGGCCTATTATATTCTCGCTACTCTTCCATATCTGTTGTAAGGGCCATAGTTTCCTTCCTATACAGCCTGCGATTAGGTTTTCGCATAGCCAGTCTCACTGACATAAAATTCACCATGATCTATGCAAATTGGGGCCCGAGAGCTGAAGGGGAAATCGAGGGACGAGTTGAAGCCTGCAAAGTAGGTGGGTAGCATAACTTTTAAGATCTCCCGCTCCTTGGTCATAAATTCGCTAACTGGTACTGAGAGCGATCCAAATTTAGTACCAGGGTATTTCGACAAAGCTTTACACATGCGTGCCGCAGAGGGTATACTCTTAAAATCGATGCAAAATCACCTCCAAATCTGTCCTTAGAAGAGAGTATTGACAATTTTGTTACCTTTAATTGACCTGTTTTATCTCATGTTAATCAATGAATATTTGGCTTTACTTTTGCATATATTGGAAAATGAAGGACTAGGAAGTTTAGTAATATAAAAGTGAAAGTTTAACCGTAAAAAAAATGAAATAAAGAATTTGAAATTTTTTTTGAATCACTAAATGAAGATCAATGCTCATTTAAAAATAAATTTGCATTTTATTAGTCAGCTTATGGAAAGCAAAGAAACACATTTTAGATCAGAAAATTTAAAACAATTAATTAACTAATAATTGTCTCAACAGAAGGCACAACTAATAAGGTAAATGTGAAATAAAATCTAATTATTTTGTACCATAAAAAAAAATAATAATAAGTTAAGACTTGCAAAAATAAACCAAAAAATCGAAAGAAATATAATCTTATGATAAAAAAAAAATATATTTTAATGGGATATTTGTTCCAGGGTCTGTCAAAAGAAACGACAAATATAAGACGGGAAGTCGCACTTTAGTCAATAATCTGATTCACTTGGATTTTAACAGTTAAAACGTTACCTTTAATAATAAAAACCACTGAACCAGGAGTCAAAGGCGCCATACCTCTTCAGTAAGTAGTATTAAGGAAAGTAATATTCGTAGAAATAATCAGAGCAGACTTCCAGTTTTCGAAGAATGTCATACATTTCCAAAAATAAAGAAAATATTTAAGGCGCCTAATGTGCTAATAGATGTAGAAACTATGTTAAAAGTGGTCGCTTCGCTACAATATCAGTTAAATATTTAAATTGCATAAAATATTATGTTATAAAGATTTTTTTTTATCGATGCTTTACCTTGTAAGATAACAATGTTTAACAAGACTATTAAGACAGCAAACTCCTAAAGAACTTCATAGAATAATTATACGAATAAAACCACATATATTATTTTTAAGTAATTCAATTTAAGATAAATATAATATCTACGCCTTTTATTATTAAAAAAATTATGCTGTATTAAAGTAAGAGTTTTTACATTTCTCATATGTATGTCATTGGGTATTCAAATATCAAAAATGATTTCTGCGGTTTTGTACTTAAAAAAAATATCCTTAAACCTAATACTGATAGATATAGAAGTATACAGTAAATATATCAAAAGGTATGAGACAAAAAAAGTGTGTTTTGAAAATATTCTGGTAAAAAACAAAAATAACAAGCTTTGACACCTTAGCATATATTTTTAAAAGATAGATTACTTAAATCGTGTGGTCCAAATTTCAAATCAAATAGCGTTATCTTTAAATGTTTAATAAGTAATACCTTTAATAACCTTTGGGATACCCGGTATACTAGATATTAAGCAGGATTTAAATTCTCTACATTTACGCATCGATGCAGTAAATAATAATTCTTCGTAAAGCTGTTACCAAACGATAAAAATAAACTTTTGTTTTTGTGCAGTTGTCTATATTTAATTCGGGTTATTAAATTTTTACTTATATTATTAAAATTTTTCTTTTGAATTTTAATAAATTTAATTCTTTTTTTAAATATTTTTTGTCAAAAATAGCTGTAACGTAAGGAACGTAAGGAACTTTTCGCTCTGGTAAAAAGTTAAAGCTATTTATTTTAAATAAAAAAAGTAGGTCTTCATGGAAAAGTACCGCATTTGGATATGAAACTTTCCTTCTCACCCAAGACATTTTATGGCTCGATGCTCCAAGAGTATAGCTAATGTTTTCTACCAAGAAATTTATGTTTATACTTTAATATATTCTAGAAAAAGTCACCCACTTTTATCAATGCATGGCTTAGAAATTGGAGTGTTTTATTACTGCTCAAAGAGATTCTTGGAACTTAGCTATAGAGCTATTTTCTTGACTAAATTTAATTTTGTTCGTAAAGTAAGTAAACCTTTAGATTTATATTAAAATGGAAATATAAGGCTGGGGATGAACTTTGTTTTATATCAAATTTCAAGATTTAATTAGATTTAAGAACAAATGTGCTGCGTACAAACGAATTTGGTATAAGTAAATTTTAATATAAGGGAGCAAAATTCCTTTATTTTCACAATGACTTTGAAATAACGAATAAAACAAAAATCCTTTAAGATACGATAGTATTTTAATTAATTTTAATATAACAGGTATTTTAGAATAAGACGCTAATCCTTAAGGAGGTGAATCCTTAGCTGATGCTCCGCTACCTATCCTTTCGAACTGCTGCGGGGCAGTAAACTGTGGTTCCCCGGTATGACAAAAATCGCCTAAGAATACCAGTGACTTAAGAATATTAGCAGGTTTTTACCAGTAAGTTTTTACGAATTGATCGCTAAAGTAATTTATTTTTAAAATGGATTTATAAGTATAAGGTATGTACTTTATTTTAATGTATAACTTACAATGTAACAAGTTATTTGTATAAGTAGAATTTGGCAGCAACATTATGTAACTATTTTATGTGAGATTTGGTATATGAACGTGTTGATTCTTTTTGTATGTCCTCAGATTCAAAATATACGTTTTGGTACAAACTGGTTAATAGGGCATAAATTACAATTAAATATGATAAACGGAAAAGTTTGTAATGCGTTAAGTGACAGATCTGCCACCAAATGGTCTATTTGTTAGACATCCCAAAAAAAATGAAGAATCTAGATTTAATTTCTTAAAAACCGGCAAATCCGGATCATTATACTTGTGGGTGGTCACCACTTCACGCATGGACCACGTGCTTACAATCTTTTTTACATGTTTTTAATAGGCTGAAGATAAAAAAGTGCAAATAAGGTCAGTGGATAAAGTTGGTGTAGCAGAAAGAAAAAAGAACATCCAATCCCAATTTAGGGCAAAGTTAGGTTTGGTAGTATATAAACCCAAACCAGGCGGAAGTGGATATTCAAACGATAGCAACACGACTAGAAAGTTCTTTAAGAATCCTGAAATTTCATCTGAAATTATACGAATCTATAAAAACTTGATAGAACATTATGCCATCATATTGCAAGTTTTGAATTCAGGGTACAAAATAAATTACTTTAAATTTAGAGAATTAGCTACAGAAACTGCCAAGCAAATTGTCGAAACCTATCAGTAGTTTTATATGCCTGCTGCATCTGTCCATAAGGTTTTAGTGCATGGATATGCAGTTATCGAATATGCACTATTGCCAATAGGCGAGTCTTCAGAAAAAGTAGCAGAAGCCCCAAATAAAAACATAATAATGTTTCGCCTTCGTCATTTTCAAAGGTTTTCTAGGTCTACAACTAACTTAGCTAATAAATAGATTTCTCCTTAGCTCTGGTCCTTTTATATATGAACTAAGGAAATTATCTGCAAACAAAAATACTAATAAATGTTTTTCCAAAAGGCTGTTTTGGAACTTTTAAGTCTTTAGTGAAATGTGTGTGTTTTAATTTACCTTCAATTTTTGTGTTTTCTGTTGTTAAATAAAATATTTTTGTTGCACAAAAAGGTAATTATTTTGTATTAAATAAATGTGTGTATTGTATACATAAATTGTTGTACATACATTGTATTGTATACAATATATTTTCTCTAAGATGAGATAATTTTTTTTAACTTGTAAAAGAAGTTCATAAGTTCAAAATTTGTGAATTTTGTGTTTATTATTTTGACGAGTGGGTTTTCTTTCGATACAATTGTCTTGCGATAAACACACCTGACATCCTGACTTCTTTATTAATCACCACGGCATCCGATTTCAAACTTTTTAATTGATCAACATATCTAATTACTTCGCATCTAGGTGGAATATAAAGGATATTAAATTCTAAACTATAAAAAATAGGAATAATTTTTATTGTATCATTTTCTAATTTTAAAGTCATGGTCCACTGCGAATAATCTATGACAGCATAATATTTTACCAAAAAATCTCTCCTCAATATTCCATCACTGGGTATTGGAAAATCTTCATTAACTATGTGAAATTGATGATTAAGTGCAAATTGTTTAATAAAAATATTTGTCTTAGTAGTTCCTAAAGCATTTGTTATTCCATTAGTTACCCCTTTTATTTTACTTGGATTGGAACAATTAAACCGTTGATCAAGTCGTACCTTTGTTTTCTTAAAGACCGATATATCTGCGCCTGTATCTACTAAAAGAGAATTTTTTATTCCTGTCATTTCAATATCCAAAAAAGAAAATTTGACAAGTTAAAGGAATATACGTTTTTTACTGATTCATCATGTCCCCCAATACACGGTCCTGCTGGGGGTCCATTTGATTTCCCGAATCCTTTTCGTTGGTATTTCTGTTATAGTTATTATTTCCCCGATTATTATTGAAATTATTACCTTCACGGGTATTGTTATTAAAATATCCACGATCGTTATAATAATTATTGTTAAAATATCCACGGTTATTACCCCTATATCTTCCCGGATTTTAATAATAGGTATTATTATCCTGTTGGTTTTCAAAATAATTTCTCGGCCTGTAATTTCTTGGTTGGTTAAAACGCGTAGAATATCTGTCCGTCCTGAGATGAAAGATACCATTGCTATTGCTTGCGGCCTTTGAGGAATTAACAAATTTGGTCATGACCTCCTGAGTGGTCGAAAAAGTCCCGGCTTCCATGATGAGCTTAGCTCTTTCATTATTTGCATTTTGAGTAAGTGCACGAATTGTAGCTTCAACCGTGTAATTTTCAGCCACTTTAGAAGGTACTCCTTCATTTACATATGCTTGCTTTAATTTACCTGCCAACTCTTCAATTTCCGAAGCGTAGGTTACTCCATCTTTATTGTTTTGTTTAAAATTTGATAGTTTTGCTGCTAATAAACGAGTACTTTTTTTCTTTATTCCCGTCCTAAGTTTAAGTATTATTTTGTCTAGAGTTCCCTCATTAGTTATTAAATCTCTAGCTTTACCGGTCAGACGTGTTTTTACTAACGCTACCGCATTATCACGAAAGTCATTTGAGTTTTGTTTTAGCTACTCTACCGCATCTAAAAATGATCTAAGGTTATCAGGTGAACCATCAAACGAGCTCGGAAGAAGCTTGCTTGCAAAGTTTAAAAATTCAATTGGCGTTAAATTGTTTCCGTTTCAGCGTTTACCTCAAGATTTACTTTTTCTTCTTAGTCTGTATCGTTTGATTGTTCCTCCTCAACAAATTCCGCGACTACGACCGATGGATCTATTTTTCCAGATATATTAACGGGTACTTTATAATTTACTTTTAAAACCATAAACGCTCTAATTACCTTATCCCGAACTTTATTAAATTGTTTTTTGCAAAGGCTCTGCTCTAAGAGATCGAGAGAGTCCCAATGGTTGGCCAGAAAAAAGCTGAATTTATTAAATATCTTAACTAACTGATCGCGAACATCATCATGCATAACTTTATTTTTAGGTGTCTCCTTTTTTAAAACTCTTACTGAAAATAAATTTACTATTTCATTAGACGTCTGCATCTATTTTATATACATGTTACAATATAAGGATATTTATATTAAATCAATGATAGTCAGCTAAATGATATAGGTACACAAAAAATCGACTTACATTATATTTATTACTGCTACACTGGAACCCACAAAACTTATCACCTCGATTATCACTTCCATTTTCCATTTACGCCTTTTCACTATAGTTTTTACAGTATTTTTTTTATGAATGTCTTAACTCACGGCTATATATTTCGATTGTCTTTACATTGCCGGATTCACGGTGACTTAACTCAAGTCTGCATTCGACACGTTTGTAGATACCTGTACAGTCAAAAGTCTTCGGGCTTGTTTTTTCATCCTCTTATGATAAGCTCTAAGTAACCTCATGACTAGGATAGCAAACAAACATGCAAGGATCAGGTACATAACTACTTTGACATACTTAGTAATATTATACTCCTATTCTTACACAAAAGAATTAGAATTTACAACACCATTTTCTTGTACTTTTTGCTCTGTTGATTTTGATTGACCCATATTCCTGATAAACTGATCAGACTATTTTAATTGTACCCATAATTTACCGACGCACACCCAATTTTACCACTTCGCCTTTAACTGTCCTAAACTTTTTTTAACAGCGTCGCCATGTAAATAAAGTAAGTTATTAAAACACACCGTTTAGTTTGGTTGTCATCTATTAATTAATTTGTGTTTGATTATAATAATAGTTACATGTATTCAATTTTGCTGTGGTAGTAATGTTCCACTTAACCTATTGCCTAGACATTCAACAAATATTAGAATAACTAATAATGTACAGTGTGTTCCCTAGAGGTCTAAGCGATATTTCTTACCGAAGGTGACAAAATAATCTTTTCTTTATTTTTTTTTCATATAATAAATCAATAATTCGCATAACTAGTTTAAATTATTTTAACTTAAAAATAAAGTACATAGTACTTTTGTCGCTATTTAGTATGGCCGAGGAGCTGTGCAGTGGTGAGGTATGCAGAAAAACATATTTGTCAAATTTTCGATTGTGTCCGGCATAGTAGAGATTTTGCAGTAGCAAACGATTTAATATTAGAGCTGGGCCTATAATAAAATTACATTTTGTGTTTTATAATAATAATAATAAAATTAAATTTTCATGGAGTCGTGTTTAGTAAAACCAAACATTTCAATAACCACGTCTTTTGCGTTGTTGTTATCCATAAATATTTTTTTAGGTATTATTTTTTAGGTTTATATTTTCAGCAACTGCAGTTATTATACTTCAGTTTTCTTGAGAATGAATGATTTTTATAGAAAAGAATTTAATTTCTATTATTATGGTCTAGAAAAATTCCTCTTTCTTATGAGTCCCAATGTTTAACTAAACAGATACAGTCAATATATTTTGAATCAGCCTTGTACAAATGCAATAAGAATTCGTCAATCTTCTCCGCCGAGGGAATTACTATACAAAAGGCTCTAGAATATATACTTATTGAAAAAACCCACAAAACAAATACTGTTCTGTCAGATTCTAAATCGTTTCTTTTGCATTGTTAAATAAAGAAAATTTAGATAAAAATGTTTTAATACAAAATATATATAACCAATAGGGATTATTATTTGCAGCCCAAAAATATGTAATATTTATTTGGGTCAAATGCAGGTACTCACAGTACCGAGATGGCTGATTTCATAGGCGGATCCAGGGTAAAATTTTAAAGGGGAACTCAAGAAATAAAATGCATTAATTGGTAATAATGTGTTATTGGAAAATAATGTTTTTTTTTTAATACATATTAACAGCATTATTATTTATTAAAATTGAAGCGATGTCTGCCTATTTTAGAAAATCTTTCAATCACTTATTTTGAAGTTACCTCAATATCACAATTGATATTTAATCTTTTGAAGAGCCAATTCATTTAATCTTTTTTGCAGCATAATAGTTTGAGTTAGGTTTTGATTCGGCGCAAAGAAGAATTCAAAATATAATGAAGTACAACTGTTACTTAAAGTAGTACTGCCATGAGAAAATAATATAGATATGAAAAAGGTTTAGCTTTCAATAATTTTTTGCACCTATTGTAAAAACTGCAAAATCCCCTCTTCCATGAGCCGCCTCTGGCTGATTTAATCGCTAAACAATCAATAATTCATGGTGGGGTTCTAGAGTCCTTGCAACAATATGATGTTTTCTCAACCCTAAAACAAACAATTCAGCAAAAATTTATGTATGGAATATAGCAATTATGCTAAACGTTATAAAAGCTATTATTTCCAAATTAGACCCGATATTGTTTAAACACCTCTGTTTAAACGTTTAAGTTTAAATAGGACTACTACTATTGTACTACTAGTTAACTACTGTACTACTAGTACCTATGTAGGAATCATTTCAGGTCATGGCAACCTTAATAAAATCCTCTATAGAATGGGGCTTAGTACAACCCCACTATGTTCCTGTAATAATTTTATCTTAGATGATATGAATCACTTTTTTTTTCATGTGCTTTTTATAAAGACGCAATTGCTTACCTTAATGAAGAAATATTTAAATTAAAAAACTATTTCCTTTGGAATAATGTATCACTACTAAATTACCTAGTAAGTAGTATTAAGATTTATAGACTTATGTAAAAGAGTTATCTAATGGAGGTATATGCATAAAGAGTAGAATTGTAATATTAGGTTAAAAATAATTCAAATATCATCATTTCATATCATTCAATCCTTATATGTGAATCCTTTAAATCGTGGTCGAATATTTTTCAAATTAGAAAAAACGAAGTGGGCCGTGACTAATGGGAGTTTGCTGTTTTAATAGAAGTTTTTGTTCACTGTTCCAATTAATCAATTTTCTTTAAGAAATTTTCCAGGGTTGTAGCTCTGAGGGGGTGCATTTTAAGATACATGTTCATAGAAAAGAAAGTGACTGCAAAAATAAGCTCTTAAAATATTTGCACCAAATTTAAACACCCTGTATATTATGCACTATAATATCATAGCTTTAGTATTTGGAACATAATAGGAATACCTCGGATTTCAGACACATTAAATAAAGAAGACTCGTTGTTGAATTTTAAAGGGACTATATCAAGCTTTTTTGTAAACATTGACCAGAAGTGACAAAATGCTTCGGCAAAGCCAAGACACTAAAAAAAAGAAATCAGCCTCAAAATAATAATATTCAAATGAAGGTTTAGTTATTGTTCCTTTTTCTTTTTCTTTTTAGCATGTCATATCTAAACACAATGAGCAATGTTGTACAACTAAATCCAATTTTTGCTTTTTTAAAACTTCTGGGAGATTTCGACATACGGGTCGCAAATCTACTTTAGATTTTCCTTTATTATCTTTAGCCAGGAGTTTTTTTATCGACACACACGTGGGGTGGAGCTTTACACATAAAACAATTAATATACTTCGTAAAAATGAAAAAATTGTGGGAAAATTTGTAAACACATGTACATCAGGCACCATGTTGTGAAAACTATTTATATATGTTCTGGTATATACAGTGTGGTGACTTTAACTGGAATAAATTCAGTTAAAACTAATAAAATTTTATCTCGCAAAATTCCTGAGACCCGTCGATTTTTGTTTATTTTTTTTCACATTTCAAGATAGTTTTTGTATTTTTTCACCTACAGGGGGGGGGGTTCAAATTAACCTAAACTTTTTTTTTAAATGGCAAGCCACTTTTTTAAACTCTCATTGAAAAGAGCCCTTTTTCCTGATTAAATTGCCCTATTTACTTTTGTGATTATCTAAAGGAGAAATACGAAAAAAAAATAAAAACCATTAAATTATTAAAAGTCTGTAAATATTTTTTGTTGGTAAATTTTTGGCGTGTTTGTTTATTTTATCGATTTTATCGAGACATTTCCTGACATTGTTGTAGTGTCACTGTTAAAGTGAATTTCAACCAGTTGTTAAATAAGTTAACTTATATTGAAAAAATGCCTTATTTATCCGAATCCCACAAGGTTGAAATCTTAATGATGATTAGTTATGGGGACAAAAGTCGTACTCAGCTAGAGGTTGTCCACTTATTCAAGCAGAAATATCCAGATTTGCCACCTATTAACCAAGGTACGGTTAGTAAAATAGAAAGCAGATTTCGAGAAGTTGGGCACGTGAGGGATGTTTCAAGACAAAGGTCTTCTAAAATCGATGAAAACACCCAATTAAATGTATTGTTAGCGATGGAAGAAAATCCAGTAACTACAGCCAGAAGAGTAGCTCGCGAAAACTCTATTCATCATAAATCTGTGCTAAAAAAAAATTTAAAAAGTGCAAACAAACGACCTTATTAAATGCAACCCGTTCAAGAGTTATTGGAAGACGATCCAAATCGTAGATTTCAGTTTTGTGAATTAATGATGAACGCCATTGACGAAAATCGCATATCTTCGGAGTGGATCCTTTTTTCTGATGAGGCTACATTCACCCTAAATGGCCATGTTAATAAGCAGAACTGTCGCTACTGGTCTGACGAGAACTCACACTGGATAAGGGAAACTAATACACAATATCCCCAGAAAACTAATGTTTGGGCTGGCATAATTGGCAGGCAAGTTATCGGGCCCATATTCTTCAATGATACTTTAACTGGGGAAAGATATCTAGAATTTCTTGAACATGAACTAGTTCCAGTCTTACGTGCCTTATATCCGAGTCAGTTCGATCCAGATTTGTATGATGAAAGAATCTGGATGCAATAAGATGGTGCTCCCCCACATTATGCTCGTAATGTAAGCCAGTATTTAGGTGACAATTTTCCAAACAGATGGATTGGTAGAAAGGGTGCAATCGAGTGGCCGGCACGTTCTCCCGATCTCACGCCACTTGATTTTTTTCTGTGGGAACATTTGAAAAGTCAAATTTATATGAGCAAACCAGGAAACCTAGATGAACTTAAAGAACGTATTAGGCAAGAAATCCGACAAATATCTCCAGAAGTGTTAGAAAATGTCAAAAACGAATTTTATTATCATCTTGGGCTTTGCCAACAAGTAAATGGTGCTCATTTTGAGCATCTTATACATTAAATGCAACTTTTAATAATTTAATGGTTTTTATTTTTTTTCGTATTTCTCCTTTAGAAAATCACAAAAGTAAATAGGGCAATTTAATCAAGAAAAAGGGCTCTTTTCAATGAGAGTTTAAAAAAAGTGGCTTTCCATTTGAAAAAAAAAATTGGGGTTAATTTGGACCCTCCCTGTAGGTGAAAAAATACAAAAACTATCTTAAAATGTGAAAAAAAAAACATTTTTGCGATATAAATTTTGATTAGTTTTAACTGAATTTATTCCAGTTAAAGTCACCACACTGTATAATTATGTGCTAATATGAGTCTGTTTTATATCACAGACTTGGTCGAAAAATTTTATTCGAGTTTCTTTATAAATTCCATATTAGTATAAAGCGTGAAATTTAGCCTCAGGCTGGATAAAACTAAGGCGGTAAAATTCATAAAGTACCGGTTGCATATAAATTTTAGCTTCCTATAACGCTAGATATAGTTAGCAGGGCAGTCGGTCGGTCACTTACAACTTACAGAAAATCCAATTTAAACTTGGGTTGCTCTACACGGACTCTTTTGTGTCATCATCCCATATCGCTAAGCAAAACGCACAGTTAATTAACTTTCAAATTTAGCTAATTCAGCTGCTTTATACCTATCTTATATTTTAAAAGATAAGAGCACTATTAAATTTAACTATATAGATAACTAACAAGAAAAAGTTATTTAGCATATTCAAGTGAAATAGTTATTATAAACATTACCAACAAGTACATTAACCATAAGTGTCTGAATATTTGTATTTTAAAAGTAAATTTTTAAGAGAGTTTTTCAGTATTATAAACTTTATGTTGTTTTTAAACTTTAAAAGAATTTATATTTAATTTCTTATTTCTGCCATGCGTCAATTGTAAACAGATGATATTATTAATTATCAAATACTTCTTAAAAAATAACAGTCATTTCAATAATTGGTCATTTAATCTCTATTTGCACTTTAAATAATTGTTCAGTTTCTTTAAACACCGAGGAACATGCCAGAAATATCATTAATCGAGACTGTTTTCGTTTGAATGTCCTTACTATGTATTAAATCATTTAAAGAAAAAACAGCAACCAAAATTTAGTGATTAAAGAATCAATGCTATCTAAGGCAAACTTTTTTTATTTTACGTACACAAACAAAGCAAGTGTTTCTCAGTTAACGCTAATAGCAATCGTATTTTCTAGGTTTCCCAATTGCCCCATGTGCAGCAATTCGGGACGCTAATTCTAAAACAATGACGAGCTGCCGTTAGAAGTAATTTGGCGATAATAAAATTAAAGTAATCTTATTTGTTTAAAGTTGTGTACTTCCTCTATTAGCTGCAGTATGCATCGTCTTAATTCTTTTGCGCTTAAATATGCTATTTCCGCCTCATCTCAATTCTTTTAAAGTTTAAACAGAAGGACTTATAAGTCCTTGAGGCCTCTAATATTTTGTTCAAAAAAGCATCACCTTTATCTTTTTTCTATCTTTTACAAGGTAGGAGCTATGACTGCGTCCTTAAAAGTAATTTTTTTTAACTCAGAAGTTTATTAGCTTAAAAATAAATATGGCATAGGTTCGAGGAAATCACAAAATTAAAATAATTATATATTTAAAAATAACCGAGATATGATAAGCAGAATGGGACACTTGGTGTACTTTTGCAAAAGTTTCTCTAGAAATACCTCAGCAATCTTGGGCTATTCTTTCCGACAGTTGCTTTTTTAATGCAGGTTTCGTCTTAAAAACCAATTTTAGGTGATTTCAGAGGTAGAAAAAAAGGTAAATCAAGACGATTAGTATGGGGATCTAGGATCACAATAGAACCTCTTCTACCAAACCATTGATTAGGATGATTATTACGTACATTAATACAACCATGACCTTGGAACCAACCAACTTGAACGGTATAATGAGAATCACTTTACACTATTAAAGATGTAATATATTGTAGCGAAATTCAGGAATACATGTTTATTGACAACGTCAAAAACACTAACCTAACTCGCCTTTGACTGTCGTTTAATTGTTTTCAAGGTACAAACTAACTAAACAATTAAAAACTGAATAAATATCACGAAGCGCGTTCTTTTTTAAACCCGATGGAACAGTTTCGAAATATTTAGAATTTCTTCATTGTTTTTGGCGAAAGAGACCAATAATTTTAGAAGAATACTGAGGGTCAAAGCAAGCAAGTATACAAATTCTAGAAATATTAAAATATCGAAATTTACAATAATATAACCTAAATAACCTAAATTGGGGCCAAAAAAGGGCCCTCAAACAAGATCAACTAGTTAAAAACAAAACACTATGATGAAAATATTAAAAACGTAACTAGAACCCTAAATAAACCTTACGAATCAACTTTAACTGCAGAATACAAATAAAATAGTAGAAAAACTAAAAGAATAATTCACGTATTTACATTTTCATTATACTGCTCCCCTCTCAAGTTCTATCGTCCTGATCAACCAACAGCTTCCGAGCTATTGGCGTCATGGTAAGGCGCTAACCGGACGATGTTAACAATTTTCATGTTCGTCGTCGGACGTAGCTACGTAGTGTTTCGGTCGGTAATTCTTGTAACCACATGAAACAGACCTTTTCAATCCTTCTGAAGATTTGGTGACTTTCCCTTCGTCCTCCGTGGATTATATAATCATACTCTGTTCCCAGAATTAAAACTGGTAGAATTCGCCTTTATGTCATAACGTGATTTCATTTTGTTTCTTTCTAAGTGAAGTTTATTCCGTGTATCTTCATGGACCATTTGTAAAGGCTGTTATAGATGGTCGACGTACTCTTCAAGACTTTCCGCCTTGTCGGGTTTCTCAAAAATAATGTCCAAAGGTAAACGAAGTTCATTACCAAATACAACTTTTACCGGGATTTTTCCAGTAGAGTTATGGTGGAAGAACGATATGCCAATAGAAATAGGTATCTCAGTTGGTTTGCTTGGAAACCATTCTCAAATAGGTTTCCAATGTGCGATTAAATCTTTCAACCATTCCATCAGACTAAGGGTGTAAGAGAGTTGTCCGAGTCTTATTTATTCCCAGCAAGTGGCATACTTATTGGAATATTCGTGATTCAAAGTTCTTTCCTTGGTCTGAGTGTGTCCCTCTAGGGACATCAAATTGACAAATCCAGTTGTGGAACAGCACTTCAGCTACTGTCGTTGTTTTCGTTTGGAGTCGGATAAACCTCGGGCAACTTACTAAAGTAATCCATGGCAACAAGAGCATATCGATTTTCGGAGCTACTAGTAGAAAAAAGTGCTGTTACGTCTATGGCAATTCGTTCAAAGGATGCACCAATAAGATACTGCCTCATATTTTCTCTGGTTTGGGTTCTAGGGCCCTTGCTTAACAAATACTGCTCAGACTGTCGGCACCAGCGTTCAACATCTTCATGACTGTTCAGCCAGTAAAACCGTTTTCTTTCTCTTGTCAAGGTCTTACTAACTCCAAAATGTCCTTCACCAGCTTCAAGAACTTCTAGAATCCGCTTTCCATCTTATATAACCAACGAATTCCACTAAGACCAAGCTTTTAGCTCTGGAGGTTTGTCAGAAATATCTTTTCATTCTGGTTTTAAAATTTCTCGAGATTTTAGTTCGTAAATAAGACCAAATACTGGATCATCACACTAATCCTGAATTAAACTAGCTGCGTCCCATTCTTCAGGACTGTTAAGGCCAATAAGATTACAAGCAAGTACCTCTGGATGCTATTTTGATTCTTTTTAAGACAATATTGACATGTTTCAATGCAGGGTCTTCTTGATAAAGCATCGGCATTTTGGTGATATTCACCTTTTCTATGTTCAATTGGAAATTGATATTCTTGTAATCGTTGAAACCACCTTGCTCTTTGTCCTTCAGGGTTTTTGAAGTGAAACAGCCATTTCAAATATGGATGAATCATTAACCATACAAATATTTCTAAATATGTTGTATTTCTAAATATGTAGCATTAGCTTTTACTGCTGTCAATAACCCTCGTCTAGTGATACAACAGTTTCTTCCTGGTTTTGATAGCGTTTTACTTTTTATCATCATATTTTTGTGATAGGACGGCTCCAATTCCAACATTGCTTGCATCTGTATCTAAAATAAGAGTGTGTCCAGGTATCGGATAAATTAAAATTGAAGATGTGTACTCTGCTCTTTTTAACCCTTGAAATGCTTCTTCACAGTCTACTGGCCAACTATCATTTTGTCGTCCGTGAGCTTTTGAGGAGGTTTTGCAAGGTTAGCGAAATTTCTGTAATAGTCTGTAAAAGTCTTCTGTAATAGGTAGGTTCAAAGGCTCAGAAAGCTTCTTAATTGGTGTTTGTCAGTGAGCCATGGCCAATTTCCGATTACTTTTACTTTATTTGAATCAGTCTTGATAATTTTTTCTGATATTATATGGCCAAGGTATCGAACTTCTTTTTAAAATAAGTAATATTTTTTAGGACTTAGCTTTATGTTGGCCTCTCGAAGCTTAACAAATACCTTTTGAATATTCTTTAATTGATCGTTAAATGTTTTTCCTAGTATGATAACGTCATCCAGATAAACTTACTATGATTTCCAAGTCATTCTACATAACATAGTTTCCATAAGTCTTTTAAAGGTAGCTAAAGCATTGCAGAGTCTGAACGGCATGACTGTAAACTGCAAAAGTCTTGTTCAGGTCGAGAATACGGTCTTTTCCTTCCCCTTTATCTTTTGTGTGCATCTTTACCTGCCAGTAGCCACTCTTTAGATCAAGCGTTGAGAACCATTGTGAACCTGATAACGTGTCCAGGGTGTCGTCAATCCTCAGTAAGGGATATCTGTCTTTCTTGGTAATGTCATTCAGTCGCCGATAATCTACACAAAATCTGGTACATCTCTTTTTCTCCACTAATATAACTGGAGATGTCCAAGGACTGTGAGAACATCTTGTTCTATCACCCTTGTGTTCTCATTTCTTGAAGCATTGAGGAAACTTTACGTTGTTTAGCTATCAGAATCCGTCGAGGTGCTTGTTTTATTGGAGTATTGTCTCCAGTGTTAATTCAATGCTACACCAAATAGGTACTTCCCAGGTCATTAACGTGCAAGGAAAATACATCTTGATTTTCTTTAAGAAGACGTCGCAATTTACTGCAATGGTTAGATTGGCAGAAGATTCTTCAAAAACGTTTTGTAAACATATGCGAAAATATCTGCTTAAATAACGACTTCTATAAGCATTTTTCATAACTGCCGCTACTTCAGAGTACATGAATTACGAATTCCTTGACAGTATACTTTGCAGTTATCCATGGACTCAATCAAAAGAGTTTATCCATCTTTTCCTCCAGTTATGGCATTAATTACCATCTTAGAGTTAGCTGGTAAGGTAAAATTTTCAGTTCAGGTAAATCCAAACGGGCACTTGTAAAATGAATATTGTCACTGACGTAAGGAAAACTGTCAATAAATCAGTGACAGTCGATACTTGAAAAGAAGTATGAATTATTCAATCGACGAAAAAATAGATATAAATATTTAATATAACTTCATCGTTATATTAAATAAAAGTTTAGATAAAAAAGTAATGTTAACGTGTCTTACTTTGAATGTATGGTTGTGAGATTGATAAAACGAAAAAAAAACATTTCTCGTATTCGGCTGTACGTGAGATTTGACAAAGCCTTATAACAAATTGTTTGCTGGTGGCTGGTGTCTGGTTTTACCTGAACCGAAAATTTGGTAATTTTGCAATTACATTTAATTGAATAATTCAAGATTTGCTTATTAAAATTTTTTTAAACTTTGCACGAGGGTTTGCCAGATTGGTCTCTTAAAAAAGTTATCTTAAATTTTTTCTGTAAAATGTACAGGGAAGCCAATAATTGACCCCCTTAAAATTTACATGGGATTTCCTATGTTCCGCTCGGCGACGCACCACCCGTATTTCTTAATAAACACCGATCTTTTTTATCATTACTAAAAATAATGTGCACACTTTCAGATGTAATTTACACCTTTAATACAGATAAACGGTTTCTCGCACGAAAATACATTATGTTAATCTTGAAATAATTGTAGTTACAGTAACGTTTCTCTTTAAGTAAAAATCGAAATACAGTAATACCTTTCAAAACCAAATATATAAAATGCTACTTTTTTTAGATTTATAGTTTACCACCATATAGTTTATCCATTTGTTGAGATGATACGAATGAACAAAAATAGTATAGCCGTAAGTTAGATGTTTCAGATATTCTTAAGATTACTCACAAAAAAAAAACAAAAAACTAAATTTGTAAATGGTCAGATTGATCAGGCAAGTAGAGATATAAGAAAAATATGACATATTTTAAATAATACAATAGACAATGAATATTATATAGGACAAACATATTAAATACATATTAATAAATAATGATATAAATAATGAAAATTTATATTATAGTCAAAATATTGCCAATTCCTTAAATAATTACTACTCGAGCATTGTAAAGAAAATAACGAAATTGAGCAATAAAGAGTGACAGTAGGAATCGACATTGTATTGGAAAAGAAGCAGAAGGAGACTCATAATAAAACTATCTTTAACCACCAATGGATAATCACCCCAAATCGGCATTACATCAATGGCATTAGTAGGCGAAAAGTCCAAGTCAAGTTCTTCTCATCCAAGAAACATTCTTGAAGCACCAATATCGGTTCTCGTTGAGAAACTATAATATCATCAGAACAGACAGGCTCGTAATATTAGTGAAGTCTTTCTTGTCTGTCCGGAAAAGATAGTGGGACTTTAATATAATTATAAAGTCTATTCTCCACTACTAAATTGCTAGCCCCGGTCCCACATTAAAGGCTACCTTTATCACAGTCCAAATGGCAAACGCTCCTCTATTCCTTTGGATCTCTCTATTTCAGCAATAACAGAGACTTCAGTAGAATCTAGTAAATCAATCTTTTTTAGTCAGATAATTCAACCATCGTAAGAGGAATCGTAAACGCTAAGAACACCGAGTGGGGTTGCCTTATTAAAACCGCAAAGGCTACCTTCAACAATAGAAGCAGCTATCTCGTTCAATATATGGCCTCCGCACAAATCAACCCACATCCAGCCTCATAACCGATCCCAAATCCGTGACATATTATTTCTATTTAGGAATATTGCCAGAGTAATTTAAAGTCCAAGTGATACACGACCTGTGCTCCGACCACCTGCCGAAATTTAGGGTGAGTCATTAATATTGGATGGAAATTTAAGGGCTTATTCCTTAGGTCAAAATATTTAAAAAAAATCCTATAAACCTACGTCCAAAAATGCTTTCCTGTGGAGATACAGGGCGATGAAATTTTAATTTCATTTTTAATTTATTAAATTAATTTGAAAGTAAGCGAGAAGAACCATATAAAATTAGGTATAGAGAGGTTAAGGTGCTAAATTTAAATTTTTTGATAGTTGTAATCTCACTAATAGAAGGCGCCACGTATTACATTTTGAGATTTTAAATACAACAATGAAAACAAACGAAAACAAACTTAATTTATTCAATTTATAAAATGAAAAGTTTTTGCAAAAATTGCCCCACTCGGTTAAAAATGCGTCCTGTTTTGAAAATTTTTGCGCAATTTGCCACTCTCCTACTTCTTAACTCTTCAACATTTTCAACTGGAGAAGCATAAACTAATTATTTTAGGAAACCATAGAGGAAAAAGTCTAATGAGTTTAACTCGAGAGATCGCGGAGGCCACGGTTGTAGAAGTCCGCGACCTATCCAGTAATCAAGCTAAAATGACCAATCAAGTTATCTTCAATAATTCCTACCCATACATTAACCGAAAATTGTTGCTGGTGCCGACTTTAAATAAGTCCTTGCGGATGTTTATAAGCCCATATGTGATTATTGTGAAAATTCATAATTGGATTTTTTGAGAAATTCATTGCGTTTTCTGGATACTGTCGATTGACTTATATTTAGTGTTGTTACCATCTTTCTTGACCTTATTGTAGGTCTTCGTCAATTTGGTTTAACATTGCCTCGTTCGATTCTACAGTTGCAATTGTACGAAAGCGTTCACTATAAGCAGCCAATTTCTTAAAACAGCCATTTTTACCAAGTTGCCGATGGAGGCAAATAAACATTTGACTATGTAGAATAGCACAATTCGGGAATTCTTCTTCATAAGTATGCCTTGCTTCAAAGGCATTGCCGTTCGAAATACCCTTCACAAAATGCATATCACACATTTCTCTGTTACTGTAATTTATTTGAAATGAAAATTTTAAAAACTGTCAAGTATAGAAAAGTCACTGTGAACCCCAATACAGGTGTGCGTCGCCTACTAGGATTTAACAAACTAATATTTTATTTACTAGAAGCAATTACAAAAATTCAAAAATATCAATAACAAAAACTTGAAGGTAGGGTAAATTTAAGTTTTGACCAACAATTGACTTTTTGCATTCTTTGTGATGTACGAGCGATATATATATACGTTTTTCTTTGACAACAAAAATTAAATGAAAGTATTTTTTTTAAGTTTACTTTTTATTCTTGTTTATTATTTTATTTTTTTAGACATTTTATAAGCATTTTCGGACATAGGTTTATAGAAAGTTTTTTTTAATATTTTGATCCAAGGAACACGGCCCTGGGTCTCAGGGATTTTCTTGCAATTTTAATGACTCACCCTATCTATGGAAATTAGAATGCCAAACCTTAACATAGCACTAATCCAACTCAACCCTTTCATTCACTAGTGAGCATTCAGAGAACATCTGGTCGTCTATGACCTTGAAAAAACAGCTGCCCTCCTACCCTGCAATATTACTGATGCTTTTCAGCCTGTTTAAAGGAAACTTCAACTTTCTCCTCGCCACAAGAAAACCCACCTACCAGACTACCCCAAAAATGAAATCCGGATCCGAAATCACTATCGTTGACGTGCCATATAGTCCAACGACTGTTTATTAAGCGCCAATACAATCGCTCTTGTCGATGAACACGGGTATGCTTAAAAAGTGTAACTTTGAAACATAAACAAGTTGATGCTCTATCATTTTACATGATAGCGCATCAACTAGTACACCCTGAACAGCTTGCCCGTAACCTAACCAAAAGCCTTAGAAAATCTCTGCCCTACCTCCAAGCCAATCAGCACCGAATCTCAAATCCCAACTGAAGGTGGAAGTTCTCGCTTGGAAAAACAATTTGCTCCCAACCTTCCGATTGACCCCAATAAAGATGGAATCTTCCACCACTGCATTCAGGCACGTCTGACAGCTGTACCCCATCAGCCGATACCACAATTCCCGCCAACATTCATTCAGAACATCATTAAGTCCATCAAAGTTCGGAAAAACCAGAAGGCACCTGAAGCAAATTGCATCTCCAACCTTGTTTAAAAGCACCTTCCTAAAGAGCAAATTGAAGATCTTACACAGATTACCAATGCAGTTCTCCGTTTTTCTTATTTCCAGCAAACCTTTAAAACCGTAAACATCATTCTCCTTCTAAAACCGGGTGAGCCAGCCAAGCTTCCAAATTCCTATCGCCCAAAAAGCCTTCTATCTACCCTGATAATGAGCGATACTCTGTACCCTATTTCCCACAGCTCAAAGACTTCGATGTATATTAAAAAAAAATCGAATTTTGCCTCAAACATTCAACCATCGATCAGACTACGCGGCTTGCATACATCTTTCTCAGGATTATTCAGAGAAGTACTTCTGGACATCAGCAAGCCTTTGACAAAATGGGGCATATCCAAAATGATCAGTGCATAGGTTCCCCGTCACTAAACACTGCTAGTGTCCTCTTTTCTAAGTAATCGCTATAATAGCCACCGCCCCTAATAAAAAATAGATCACATCACGTCTTCACCCCGTTCTTCTTCAAGTAGAAACGTGCACCTCCAACTCTTTTTAGATGGCCAGACTCTAACTTCTCTTGGTTAGCACACATAAAATACCTTGCTGTCGTCTTCGACAGAAAACTTTCAATGCACTTATTACGGACCAACCCACTTATTAGGGACTCTATTTTAGCTTGCGCGCCTACCAACGGCCCCTACCCGCTGCTTGGTGACACCCTTCAGAGAGACTTACACACCTGGATTCACCAACTTGCATCCTTCTTACTTTGCAGAGCGATTCTATGCTTCCGCCCTGCATGACAATATACTGTATAATGTACTGTGCAGCATTATAGTATCTATAAATGTCAGTAGATATATGTTTTTATAACTATCTGAAAATAAAGTGTCAGTGTCAAGTAAGTATTATTGCTAGTTGAACATTATACTTTCTAACTGAAACACTATACTAAATTTAAAATAAAGACAATGGAAGTTCGAAAATTAGATTGTACTATTTAACCAATATCTACCTACCACTTTCATAAACCGAATATGTTTTTACTCGATGTATGGATCCTTCACAAAAAAAGACAAATAGATTCTATATTTTCCACATTTAAATTAAGACTGATTTAATATAACATTCAGAATTCTAAAATTAATTCACACCAATGGATTCATATACTATACTTGCAAACCATAAGAACTTATAGTTTAAGCGTTGTTTCTGGTTAAATTAATCATCTAGGCTAGAAACCACGGAGTATACATATTGGTAGGGTTGTCCAGTTATCAATCATAATTATTGTAAAAATTATGAAAAATTATATAAGAAATACCTTTATACTTAATCCATATACGCTGTAAAGAAAATTAATTTTTAATAAGTTTTTATTACTTGTTCTTTAGCAACTAACTTAAAAGTCTACCTTTTGAATAAATTTTTAATTTTTTTTGTAATATTTATATGCATTTAAAGTTGAGCTTACTAAAAGTATAAAGCAGGAAATTTTTGCCTTGTTAGAGGGCCATTTTATTTTCCACTAGTGTTTTACGAGCAATAAAAAGTAATAAAGTTCCTTGCTTTTGGCTTTTGCTCGTGATAAATCTGTTTTACGACTTGTGATCTTAAAGCCATATTTCCGATATTTGGTCGTTTTCTTAAAAAGAACAAATCTGGCATTGGTTTTTGTCGTAAATAAGACAGTAATGGAGAACAAGTAGGTTTGTCTATATTTGAAGAAATCTTATTCGCCTATATAAGACATTATTTCTTTATTAAATAAAATTTGTTCTTTTATGATCTAGTAAAGGTTTTAATTTTTTTCCCAAAACTTCATTTTTATTTCGTCCTAATTTAACGAGTAAGCCTGTGTAAATTGTTCAGCAAATTTAATTAAATTTTTCCGAAGTTTTCCGAGCAGTAATTCTATTTATCTTTCCCAAATATTGTATTCGCCTTTAAACGTACAGACTTTTATCGGTTATTAGTTTTCATTACTTCTCTTATTAACTACCCAGTTAGATAAACACTGTTCAGGCGATCGTATTAAAATATTTAATGTGTTAATTTTCAATAATATTATTTTTTTCTTTATTTCTATCAAATGCCCTATAAACTTTATTAATATAGGATAACAATAGAATAACAATAAAGACGTTATGAAAAGCGTATCTATGGCGTTATCATTTTTAGGTTTGGAGGGTTATATTATTTAGTAGCTTGTCAAATGATTTTTCTATTTATTAATTTTTCTTCACCACTTAGATTCTTAATAGGCATTAAATAAAATTATGAAAAATATAGAAAAAGATCGGTACAGAAAATATAATACCAACAGATATCTTCAGGTAAAAATATACAGGAAGCCTGCAGATTTCATAGAGATTAAGATTTCTTTGTTTTCTGAGGTTTGGGGTTGATGCAACGTTTTTCTAAATAAACTGCAAATTTTTATCGAGCTCTTAGGACCAAATTGCAGTGCTTTTAAATCAATTATAAAAAAACATTCTCAGAATCCATAAAAACCCTTAAGAGTCGTTTTTTTCGATCCTGCTAGCTAAAATTATATATTTCATTTACTTTGGATGAAAAAATTGTATGTCCAAACACGTATTAATTTTGAAAATACTTACAAATTTCTAACTTATGAGCAATTTAAAAAAATTCTTAAAAATAAATGTAATGGAATTGTTACGACATTTAAAAATTGTAAGACTCAAAATTAAATTATAATCAATCTTGTACTCTTAAGAATAAATTTAACATATTTACTTAGATTTACTAAAATTAGGATAACCTGACAAAGATTAATTTTATGTAAAAAAAACTTACTATAAAATTTAAACAATCTTAAATTGCCACGAAATCGAATGTTCGCCTGTCTAAGAAGAGACGAGCTTGCGCAGCAAAAGTAAAAGTGAATAGTCTGTCAATCAACAAAGTGCTAAACCGTGCAACAATTATTTGCTCCTGCATAAAACTAAATAAAATAAATAATTTTGCTAAATAATTATCATTTACCGCTAATTTAATAAAACGATCAGTGTCAAGAAAGAAAGTAAGCTGAATGTTTGAAATAAAACTAACCTGGTTACCCAGGAAATTTACTAGAAAAATGTATGGACCTACAAATAACCAAACCAAAAGGGAGGCAAACTTCGAACGTTATTTCTACTAATAACAGTTTTTCAAAGGGCTCATACAAACCTCCATTATCCCCAGCATTAACCACTGAAAGTGATTCAACAGAATATATGTTTTTATCGTGGTGCACCTCACGTTCTACCAAAATGTTTCAAATTTCTAAAGCATGATCGAAGTGACCGTCATTTGTTTACCAAAAAAAAACTTTATATCAACTGCCTTCATCAATCCCAGGGGACGAAAATATGCAAATCTAAGTATTCTTGTACAATGGTTCTTTGATATGTATTATATGTATATGTCGTAGTCCTATTGTGAAATCCGCCTTTTTGCGAAGATCCTAGGATCTTTATGAAGTGCCGGCTGATAGTGAAAAATGATCATTTTACACAATCAGCCGGGCCTTTTCCCCCCATATAGGGTAATTTCGCTTGTTTTGCAATCAGACTTACTTAAATAGTCGCCACTTCACGAAGAGCCGGCTGATTGTGAAAAATAATCATATTTCACGAGAAGTTGGGTGATTATGAAAAATGAGATATATTATTACAATTAGCACAAATATTAATGTAATGAGATGATCCGTCTGGAATTAAACTTTATTTAATCTGATATAGATACGTGCGTGTATTTATAACAAAAATATAAACAAAAATATTTATTTAAAAAAAATAACAAAATAATACTAAAATATAGTAAAACAAGCAGTTTGAACAAAATTTACTGATTTATTCGCACATGGACCACTTTTGTGACACCGTGAATTACATTGCATATTTGCTTTAAAGCACTGACATCTTTTGCTTTTACATTGAGTTTTAGATGGTTGGCATGGTAGAGATTCTAAAGATACTGCCTCCCTTACTGATATAAACTTATTTTTATTTATTTGATCCAAAGTAATAAACCCAGCTGTTGTTTTTTTTATATCTGATCCTAGACATTAAACCACGATTTAATAATACCTCCGACAGTGCCAACCTGATACACTCCATCTTTAATGTCCGTTACGACATTAATAAGGTTTTGAGGATTCCCTGGACTGCGATCAACTTTATCAATGTTAATAAGGACGCATTCACCCACATCAACATTAGGTAACATTTTTTTTGTCGCAGCTACCATTTGATCAGCCTGGCGCTTTTGACCTGCAAATTCTGATAACTGTTGCGCCTCGATTGTTTTCGAATTATTACATATATTACACATCGTTTTATTTATCGCGCATGAAAAATCTACAGTAAAGTTACACATTTCACATACAATTGCTGGCGCATTATAAATTAGCTCTTGACATTCTACACATAAATCAGAACTCTGCAATTCACCAATTTCGCTTCTCATTGGAATATCCGGGCTTCGGGTATAAGGATATCATCGCAAACTGTGTGTTCTTGACTGGTAATATTAAGAGTATCATTTTTTTTCTGATAAAATATCATTCATATTTTTCCCATTATTTTGATCATATAAAGCAGTATTATTTTCAGTTTTTTCTAAACCATCATCTGAATCTGCTTTATACTCAGGGTTTTCCTGATTTGCACTTAGCTCGTTGGTAAGTTCTTCCAGCTTTTCTTCCGTGGATATAGTTGGTACTATATATGGTGGAAGGCTAGTAGACTGAAGATCTAATTTGGAATCACTTTCAAATAAGCCTTAAATGGGGTTCTACCTATCACTCGGTATAAAGAATTATTTTTCTGCCACTGTACGAAGTAGCAACCTGCTGACCAAGCTGTAGTATTATTATCCCTCGTCCAAGCTCTAATCATATTTTCTACATCTTGATTAGCTCTTTCGAGCTAGTCAAGACTGCTTGACTGACTGCTCTGAGTATGTCGGGGTCTACCATGTATTATATGTAACTGCGGCCAAAGCAATCTCAACTCTTCTATTATTTTGCAAGCAAACTCTCGGCCATTATCGCTTTGCAAAATTGAAGGGGCACCAAATTGTAAAAAAAATCTTTATTAGTTCTTGAGCAACTTCAGTGGCATGATCGTAGAGGTCTTAGGCATATATACTTAGTGGCATGATCTTGAAAATTCAAAATCCACTTGAATTTTCCATCAGCAATAGATTGTAAATCGATTAAATCTACTTGTCCTCGAGTCATAAAAGAATGAGTTAGAATTGGCTTCACCACAACTTACAATGGCACCTCGTCTTGCTAGTTTATTAGTTCGTTCATTGCCCTCTATAGCCTGGTGTTCTGGGATTCATCTTAGTCTCACTTCCTTGTGTGCTACCAGTCTTTCTAATGCTTTACCATACCTCTCCGCTTGGAACACTGTGGTGTGTTTCTCTAGCAGAAATATTAATCTGAAGTATATGTCGGTAACATCATCTAATGATACTGAACATTCGTTAGATTGCTACTTCTGCATCAGTGTATATGTTGGAAATTGTAGCAGAGTGTTCCTAAAACATTTACGTTTAAAGTTTGAAGCTTACTACAAGGTCCAGTGTTTCCTGAAGCCGGGCAGTTCAAGCAGTAAAGTGATTAGGACAGCATCAAATTTAGTTAAGGACTTTACGAAAGAAGATTTTTTAATAGTAATGTTAAATGGAATTTTTTCTTCATCTGATGTTTTAAAAAATTTAATTCAAAATCATGTTGATACAAACACTTTAGTGATGACAAGCCCTTATACTTATTTAAACCATAATGTTATCTATAATAGTAATAAGGCCCTTTATCGTATTTTTCATGCAAATAATATTAATCTGTATGGGATTTTAGAGTCTAATCACGCCAGTAACTTTGGTTCAGACTTGACATCATTATTACATGCACATATTTTCAAAAATTTTAAAATTAATATTTCACCGAATAAATTGTCTTTGAATCATCAAATTAATGAGTCTGAACTGATTACTGATCGTGAATTGAATTCTTCTTTTTTATACACATGTCCACGAAGGTTGAATCTCATTCATGTTCATATTCTACTAGTAAGATTGAATTAGCTCTTCGAAACGCTTAAGTATCTTTATTCTTAATATATATTGTACTTCTGACTGAGCACTGGTTGAGACCTAGTGAATATTTTTTAATATCTGATTATGTTCCTATATCAAATTTTTGTCGTCAACAATCTATACATGGAGGAACAATGATCTTGGCTAGGCAAACAATTGAAATCATTTTTTGTAATATTGATAAGTTTGATAATCTTCTGTTAGAGAATGTTTTTGAATTCTCTCTTTCTTTTTGTAAGCGTTTTAATTTATATATTCTTTGTGTTTATAGGCCACCTACAGGAGATATTGCTATGTTTTTGGACAAACTTGATTTTCTTTTATCCCAGTTGTCCCTATACTCTAAGATTATATTGGCTGGTGACTTTAATATCAACTACACTGATGAAACCTTGCCACTTACTTCTCTTTTAAGTATTTTAAATTCTTACGACTTGAAAATGCACGTTCTTTCTCCCACACGAATAACTTCTTCATCTGCAACTACAATTGACTATTTCTATACAAATTTTGATGACGTTTTATGCACAGTACTCCCATCTGGTATTTCCGACCATGAAGCTATTCTTGCTAAAATGCCATATAATACTGTATTATCTTCATCTCATTATATGGGAAGAATTTTCAGCAGGAGAAATTTCAATGCTATTTCTGCTGCTAAAGCTTCGGTAAATTGGAATGCACTTGAAACGACTTCTGACCCACTTACTTTATTTTTTCAAGTTCTGTGTGATAAGATCAATCAGTGCTTTCTTAAAATGAGGCTTAAAACTAAGAAACGAAAACCATGGGTACAGGAGACCTTAGAATTTCAGCTAAAAACCTCCGTTTTTTGACTAAATTGTGCAAATATACCACAAATGAAAATATCCTTGTATATCATCAGAAATACCGTAGTCTGTACAGAAAGACAATTAAAGCAGCAAAATCTAATTATTATAGGGATCGCTTAAATATGTCATCAAATAGGCAAAGAGAGTGTTGGTCGATTATTAATGATTTTAGACATTGCCATAGAAAAGTATCTGAAGTTAAGACCTGACATTTTAAACGACTATTATTGTGATATACCTAATATCTTGCTTAAGGGCATTCGTAGTAACATTGATCCCTTACACTATCTTCAACAAGTGTCGGTTGAGTATTCATTTTTCTTTCAGCCTGTCGACCTAAGTAAAAAAAAGTAAGTAAATAAAGAAATCACCCGAAGTAAAAAATGAAATCAAACGCCTAAAAAACCATAAATCATCTGGAGCTGATGGGATATCTTCGAGGTTTTTACTCTTTTTGCCTGATTCAGCCTTAAATGCTTTAGTTTCTGCCATAAACAATTCTTTACATATTGGCATTTTTCCTTCATGTATAAAAGAGGAGAGGTTATCCCTCTTCATAAGGGTGGAGATGTGATCAGCTTTGTAATTTCCGTCCCATTTCTATTGTGTCTACCCTCTCTAAGATAGTTGAAAAACTTGCAAAAAGCAGAATTTTGTCCTTTTTACATCATAATGGCATTTTGTCTGCAAATCAGTTTGGATTTCAAGCCAGTAAAGAAACTCATGATGCTGTTTTTAGCTTTTTGGAGAGCGTCTTTGTGTCCTTGAATTCTGGAGAGTCATCGGCGGCAGTGTTTTGTGATCTATCCAAAGCATTTGACTGTGTGGATCATGGAATACTGTTATCTAAGCTCGATAAATATGGTTTTAGGGGCGTAGCGTTGCGATCTCTTGAGTCCTATCTATCAAATCGTACTCAGAAGGTTACAATGTCTGGGCGTTTGTTTGCTTCTAGATACCTAAAATGCGGCGTTCCCCAGGGTTCAGTGTTGGGACCACTGTTATTTTTACTATATATGGATGACTTGAGTTCATTGAAACTGCAGGGCAAGTGGTTCAGTTTGCTGATGATACCACCATACTATGGAGCCATGAAAATTCAGATTATATTAAGACTTGTATTCTTGAAGACCTTCAGATTTTATCAGGGTGGTGTGCTTTCAACAGGCTCGTGTTTAATGTAAGAAAGACGTCTATTATGGGATTTAAGTGCGATGTTCAGGGTCTGATGTTTGACGAAAATTCCCTCTTGCAGAATAAAGAGTGCTGCAAGTTCCTAGGAATTACCATTGATGGTCGCCTTCGGTTTGAAGATCATATTTTACATTTAGCTGGGAAATTATCTTCTGGATGTTTTGCAGTAAGAATGGCAAAACAAGAGCTGGGAGGGGTGGTTGCATGTTCAGTATACTTTTCACTTATTGAATCTCATAACCAATAAGGGGCTACTTAACATTATCTTTGTTATTCAAAAAAACGCAGTTAGATACCTGTGTTCTGCTAAGTTAAGAGATTCTTGCAAACCCCTCTTCATTTCTGAAAAAATCCTAACTCTTTTTTCACTCTTTATCTTGGAAACAGCTGCTCTTATTCACAAAATTTCCAAACTACCCTCTGACACTGGCCATTTGACTCGTCGTGTAAATGATGTTCCCCTACCTATTCCTACGTCTTCCCTTACCAAAAACTCATTAATTTACATAAGTAAAAAAATTTACAATCATGTTCCTCTATGTGTTAGACATATATCGGATGTTAAGAAATTTAAAAGAGAATTAAAGACGCTTTTATTAGCTAAAGCATATTATAACCTGGATGACTTTTTTAATGATAGGTTTTAACCTTGGACATGTTGGAAAGTTTTATTTTTCCTTTTTTCTCTCTAGTTTTGTCAACAAGTTTACCTTTATTTAGTAATTGATTGTTTTGTTTAGTTATCTTTAATTCAAGTATGTTCAAAAAGTTTTGTCTTCTTGTATTTAATTTTGTTCATTGTTTTGTCAATTTTTGAAATTGTATTTTTGTTTTGTTTTTTTAGCTTGTAGGATGCTTGTACACAAGATTATTCTTACGTAATATAGCACATTTTCTTTCTTTCTTTCTTTCTTTCTATATATCCAGACCACAGAAACTGCAGTCCAGTCTGCTATTAACATAAGGCTATGAAGACAATGCGCGAAAGATGTCGCGAGGTAGGAGGAGCGGTATTAATCAACCTAGCGAATATACCAACTTCAACATCTACGAGTCGCTTTCGTTACTAAGTTTCCCCAATGCAGTAACTTTACTAAAATGTGTAATTTCACATAGCATATATAAATGGGTTGTTTCTTGAGTGACAATATTTAAATAAAAAACTTATCTTCAATTTTTTTATGGGATCTGCATCTTCACAGAACTTATGTGTTTCTAGTAGTATTTGCACGTTTGCCCTAAATATTAAGGAATTTTATTTTAATACATACCTGTTTGATTTTATACAAGACCAACACCAATGAGAGCAAATAAAAGATGTTGTAAATGTCAAATCAAAAAATAAAAATATAAATCAGGGATCCTTATAATGGTATTATGTATATATATCACTTTTAAATGAAATGTAGTCTTTTTAGGTTTCAACCTTTTTAATTGTAAGTTATATTCAAAGGCGACTGACCTTAATCTCTCAAACATGAATAATGGAACTACACATTCAATTATAGTTAATTTAGTCTGAAACTTTTATTTAAAATATTCAAGTATATCATAATAAAAGAGTTATTAAAATTTATAATTTTTCTTTATGTTTCGGATACCTGTTTTCACCATACGGCTTAGGAGATTATTTAAAGCTTCTTATATATTACTTTGTTCTTTGAAACGCTAAAATTACCTCTCTTGCGTATATTATAAGCCCTTTGTGAGCTACTTTGTATAATCCGCTAAAATAATGATGCATCCCTTCAGGATATTATATACGGTTGGTTAACTCTTCTGCCATAAAGATCGGATCTGCTTAGACCGAGTATCGTAAGTATCTAGTTTGCATCTATAACTTCTTTCGGAAGAAAATTTAAAAAATTGGCGTATGTGCATAGAATGTGCATATGATAGTTAAATGACGAATTTAGTTATTTTTTGTCATGAGCTTTTATGAGTTTTAGTCATAAGTTTCTTATTTTAAACAGAGCATAGCAAATCTTTATTTGTGTCTGGGATCAATGATATTTTTTACCATTAAACCATAAATATAATTTCAGTCTAGAACAGATTTGTAGTTTTGCATTCAGTAGTTGCTGATATATTTTAATTTGCATTTCAACTTTTTTTATCTAATGCAATCGACCAATTTTTAAAAGGTCAACATTTTCTTTAAAAAAAAAAAAGAACTTAAAAAATTCAACCATTCAACTACAAAAATTTTATGAATATAATAAAATTGACACGTAAAAATCTAGACATGGGCTGGGTACTAAAAGTTGCGCTTGCTTGCTGTTGTAATGTGACGAGTGTAACTAATTTTGCCTAATTTATATTTAACATTTAATTTTTAGTAGGTAAAATAAAGAAAACTCTAACTAAAGGTCTTAAAGCTATGCGATTAAAAATTAAAAGTTAGATTACTACCATACATATATCTTATATAATTTTATCAATCTCTGCTATCTGGTGTTAGATGGTCTATCTTCCTAAAACCAACAATGTTACTAGCATTTTAACTTTTCTCTAGAGCATATTTTATTAAAAAATTCATCGAACCATTAAATAATAACTTAGATAAAACAGCTAGCTATCATTTTTTACATAAAACAGAATGTGGTAAGTAAAAACATGAAGGGGAAGTTAAAATTATTTTATTTCAATACACAAATTATCAATAATATGATATTAGGTCTTGAATATATACATAATGAAACATGGTCAGTTTAATAAGCTCATCTTTGTAGCTTGAAAGGCACATGCGTTTCTCTCATAAAAAACTATTTGGTAAAAAAAAAATCATCAATTAGGGTTCACCTTGATACATTGCTCACCTAGTGATAGTTTATTGACAAAGAGAAGTTAAGACACCTTATTTGTACATTTATTAAGAGGATATAAGCAGTTTCTGATTCTTCTCCAGATCTTCTTTAAGTTGTAAAACTCGTTCCTTTTGTTTTCTGTCTCGTTCCTCCTGCTCCTTTTTAAGATTACCTTTTAAATTAAGTAAGTCATTTTTCATGGTTCGAATCAGGTCTTCATTTTCTTTCTTTAGGTCATCTTTGATGGTCCTTATCAGATCTTCATTTTCCTTCTTCAGGTCAGATTTAATTGCCTTTAGTAAATCTTCCTATTTCTTGTCTCGCTCTTCTTGTTCTTCCCTCTGCTTGCGATCTCGTTCTTCTTGTTTGCGGTCTCGTTCTTCTTGTTCTTCCTTCTGTTTACAGTCTCGTTCTTCTTGTTCTTCCTTCTGTTTGCGGTCTCGTTCTTCTTGTTGCGGTCTCGTTCTTCTTGTTTACGGACTCGTTTTTCTTGTTCTACTTTTTGCTCGTCAAACTTCCTTAATATCAGCTCCATCAATTTCTCGGTCTCCATCTTGGCCTGACTTCTTGTTAAAGGCATCCACTAAAATGAGCTTCCAAATATCCTTTACTTCTGACACCAATTGTAACGAAATTCGGGAACACACTTTTATTGTCAACGTCAAAAACACTAACCTAACTCGCCTTGACTGTCGTTTAGTTGTTTCCAAGGTAAAAACTGACTAAACAATTAAAACTGAATGAATTGTCACGAAGCGCGTTCTTTTTAAAACCCGATGGAACAGTTTCGAAATATTTAGAATTATCTTCATTGTTTTTGCCCAAAGAGACCCATAATTTTAGGAGAATACTGACAGTGAAAGCAAGCAAGTATACAAATTCTAGAAAATTAGAACTACAGGGATTTACAATAATATAACCTAAATAACCTAAATTGGTCCCAAAATGGGGCTCTCGAACAAGATGAACTACTTAAAAACTAAACACTATACATAAAAATAATAAATCAAACGTAAGTAGAACCCTAAAGAAACCCTACGAATCAACTTTAACTACAGAATACTAATTGTACAAAAACTAAAAAGAATAAATCTCCATGAGTAGTAACCAGTAGTTCGATGCACCTGTATCGACATTTTCGTTAGTAAGTTCATAAGGGTCTTCCACGCAGGGCTTTTTATATTTGGGTGTTAACTTGCTGTTAAATTTGATCGACTTTCCCGATAACTGAGTTGTAATCTCTATTTTAATGGGATATATCTCTAGTCCGCAAAAATAGTCGCTTCGTAGAATGAAAAAATTTCAGCCTTCTGAAGGAAGTACTTCTGCTAGTTGGTTATTTGCTTATCATGGAGAGAAGCAATATCAAGTATGTGCCCCTCTACCCCTCTACCCCCATAAGCTCTTGGCAGCGTTACCCATTTTATCGCTGATTTCGGATGATGGGTTTTGAACTTTATCATCGTTGTTCGAGTACTTATTCTAACTTTTTAATAAGTCAATCTCCGTCCATTTGACTATTCAAAATGGGTATGTCACCAGTAATGTAGCATAAGTGTTGATGGCTTTGATCATATATTCTATTCTTATCATTTAGCCTCGATTTCAAGATATTGTTAAGACCGATGAAGTATTTTTGTGTGGTTTTCTGTTTAATGAAACTATAATAGGTTCGGATCGATTGTTAAAAACCAAGGAATTTATATATTTCACCCATTTCCAAGGGCATGATTAACTCTCTGCTTCAAATCCGGTGATGTGGACCCACTTAGCATTGTTTGTGTTCTGCATTTGCCTAGCCCAACATATATTATAAGTTAATATTATTATAATAATATTAATAAAAATAATAATAATAATATTAATAATAATAATAATAATAATTATTATTATTATTAATTATTATTATTATTATTATTATTATTATTATTATTATTATTATTATTATTATTAATTTCAGCCAAAATGGCTCGGACTATATCCCAGATACTCAAGTACCAAAGGGAATGAGCTCTGTGGGAGCGCTTACTAGGCTAGCGGGCCCGTGGTGACGATCGATGATGTTGGTTTCCAGAAATTTCCTTAAAATTCGGGCTGAATTTATTGCACCGCTTTTTGTAGCTCTCCGTTTATATGTTCATTGAGAACTAGTTCTTCAATGCTTCTTTGCAGGTTCTTTGGTATGACTCTCGTAGTCGATATTATAATTATTATCGTTCTAACAGTATTGACTTGCCATCGCCTCTGTAACCTCACTTTTAGGTCGCGGTACTTTAAAATTTTCTCCGTGTGATTTTAAACTAAATTGTTAGTATTGGGAATATCCACTTTGCTAAGAGATGTTATCTTATGTTGCCTATCAACTAAAACAAGTCAGATGTCTTATTACTTACAGTTTAATCAGTTATAAGAGTACGATATCAACAAAGCCTAAAGTTTGCATTTCCCAGAGTTCTTTCTGGAACATACTTATAACAAGGACGCTTTTCATTCTGCACAAGTTTCAGTTTTAGAGCGAGTCCTTGAAGTATAATTTTTGCTACCGCATTGTATCTCTCTTTGTATTCTGTGGGCGCAAATATTTGGGAACCTCCTGTTGCGTGCTGGGTTGTCTCAGATGTTTGGCATTCACAATATCTACATCGGTCATTTTCAATACCCTCTGCTTCGGGAAACATCAAAACAACATAATCCTGAGATCAGCCAATAATTAACATGTTCTTGTATGAGCTATTCTGTTTTCAGTTTTGTATTTTATCATTTACTTTTCTAGATCGATAAATCCTCTTCCTTCCTCGCATCGTGGTAGCGTACTTCTCTTAACCGCACTTCTAGGATGATGGTATTGTAAGTAATATATTGTAGTAAATAAGTAGCCCAGCACTGAACAAGCGTATGTGTTAATTATCCTATGAAGATTTTTGCTATTAGGTTCTGTACTTAGCAACTGTCTCATCCTTTTTTGAAATTCTGTTATAGGTTCTTTTTTTATAGTCCGATAGTCGATTCTTTATGCTTGTTTAACCCCTAACTACTTATAAGACTCCCCTAATTACATTGATTGGATCCAGATTCCATTCTCCATCTGATAATCACTTTGATTAACCTTTTTGGATAATAATAGTCCGACACTTAGCTGCCAGTAGTTTTAGGTCATTCATATAAAGCAGATCGGTTATTTTAATGATATCGGCATTGTTGTTTTTGATAGAATATCCATAGTGGGTCGAGTTAAATTTTCGTGATAAAGAATTTATTGACAGATAAAACCAAAAAGGACATATCACTCCTCCTTGAAATATACCTCTTTTTATTCGGATGGGTTGCATTCTGATATTGTAGGTTGCTTCATTTAGTTGCATAGTAGTACTCCACGTTAATATTGTGTGCTCTAAAAATGAGTTATATGTGGATTGATTTTATAGATTTTTAGTAGCAGAAGAAGCCAATAAGGCATGGAGTCAAAGCCTTTTTTATAGTCTATATAAGTCATAAGAAGGTTTTTTTTCTTGGTATAGGCTTGACTACCTATTGCAGAGTCAATGATCAGTTGCTTTTTGCATGCCATAGCATTCTTTATACACCCCTTTTGCTCATCTGCAATAATTTGGTTGTGTTCGCACTGCTCGTAAATCCTCTGGGTAATACGCGAAGTAAGATTCTTATACATCGTTGGTAAGCAGGTAATTAAGCGATATTTTGCGGGATCCTATTTATTAAGATCGTCTTTGGCCAGAAGATAAGTTGATCCCTGTGTAAAAAAGAAGAGCACTAATTAAGGATTAATCAGGCTGAATATTTCAAGCTGGTCTTTCCAGAACTGCTAAATAACTTCTTTAGTAGGATATGTATTGCTTTTTGTAGTTTTCAGGTACCTAGAATTAAGATTACGATTAAATGTTTTTTCTTGTTTGGTAAAAAGTGCATTATCTTGTTTTCTTTTATTGCTTTGCTTGTATCGTTTTAAACGAGCAGTATATATACTAAGTTTTTGTTTGAGTGTATCTAAGCAGTGTTGCACAGTTGTGTTTTCTGCGTTAGGTTGGACGTATATGCTGTTTTTAGAAATTATTTGCTTTATCGTGTGTAGGTTCTACTATACATCCATGGTTGATGTATCTGCCACAAACTCTGAGAGAATGATTCTGTTAAGTAAACCTATCAAACCTAGTTTTTTCGTTGAGCTAACCGTTGGTAGTATGGACCTATTAAGCGGATCAGATCAGATCACATTAATAAATTATAAAAGATTAAACTATTATAAACATTATTTATTAATTTATGAAGAAAAATACAAAATATACACTTATCTTATCTATCTAAAGATTTATAACTAGTTAACTTACCACCTTAAAAACTATCTAAGGATGGTAACCGAAATTTTTCTAACTTCGAACCTGCGAAACCGATGTATTTAAGAGAAAAGCTCCTATGCAAATTTACTAAGGCACTGTTGCAAATAAAAATAAAAAACCTTATTTCTAATTGTCATTGAGAAAATAGCACTATCGATTGGTATATTCACCAACTTGTAAGTAGAAAAAAATATTTAAATTGTTAAAAAATTCCTACTGGACCCGATCCTGGAATGACTAAATACCACTCCTTTTTATTTCGAAGGTCTTATACCTTTCATAAGAAGTAGAATCATTTGCAAAAAGAACACAGTTGTTCCTTTGGATGTGTTAAACAAGGTTATTTATATAAATCAGGAACAAGGTTGGCTTCAGTACAGAGGTCTCAGAAAACCTCCATACTTTACAAGCGGTTCATTTAAGACATCCTCATTGTGCAGAGACTGAGTTCTTTCAGTGAGATAGAATCTCATTAGTGTCACACCTTTGGAATCAAATCTGTATATGAATAATTTGAATAACAGAATACCATGCAAAATACACGCACAAATTAAAAGCCTTGGTGAGATGTACAGGGTACAAATGCATTCAAGCAAGTCTCAAAGCTATTGCACACCCTAGTTTCCAACTCCTCGATTGGTTCCGATAAAACAGACTGTTTTTAAAATAAGAAAGCAAATAAACCGTTGTTTATTTGGCTTCTCAATAGTAACTAAAAACTTAACTAATAATAGTAACTAATAATAGGAACAACTGAAATAGGGCAGTAGTTTGACATATAATCAATTCAAAAGTCAAGATCAAGTTTATTGTGCAATAATATAGCATTTATACACAAAAGTGTTATACAACAGTTAAATAAAAATAAATATCTAGACAACTTAAGGCTACTAAAACAACACAACTTAAGGCTACTAAAACAAGACCTACAGTATTGGGAAGAGAAAAAATTTAGAGTTTTCAAATATCATCTGTTGTAAAAACTCGATGTATTGATTTTTGAAAGAATAATGACCAGTGCTAGCCACCAACAAATTATTTGCATTGAGACATTCCACTGCATGGAGGCAAAGCAGTTTTCAGATTTTGTTGTGGAATGAAAGGGCATATCAAAATTACCCATATTTCTAAGGTTAAGGGTATTTAAAGTGCCCCTTGCAATTAAGTAGACTGTAAGATAGGATGGAGAGTTGTGTTTTACAATTCGATATACAAATATACCAAAGTGGTGATCAACACGATAATTGTATTTTTAAAGTAAGTGATGTGGTAAAACTTACTGGTAAGTTAACTTGTATGCAAAACATATTTCATATGGTCGGGAAGAACATATTAAAAAGAATAAAGGCTCTTAAATTTCAAGTAAATAGACAACAGCCTTCTGCAAAACATGCTGCCGAAAATTCATCACAACATCCATTACAAGACCCAGACTTTTAACATATTCAACTGAAGGGATAGTTACTTCCTTTATATGAATGGTTGTAAAATAGAATTTAATAAATTTAGCCCTGATGGTCTCGGACCCAATAATCAGGTGTACACTTTTTGTGGCATTAAGCAACAAACCATGCTCAGAAGATCAGTCAGAGATATTGTCTATATCAGTATTGATACCAACAAGTCCCCTGCAAAGCAACCTACAAATACTTTTTAATTGCAGTTGATAAGTAAAGTTTAAGATCCAGGTAGTAACTTTTATCACATTAAGCTAATGAGCAGTTGTATCTATTATACAGGGTGATTTTTAAGTTGATACTTTTTTTAACTGTATATAGAACTCGGTAAAATAAACATTTTTTTCAAATACCTTTATTCAAAAAACCGAAATAATAAAAAAATTGCATTGCCAAAATGTTATAAAATGAGTCCAATATGGTCCTCTCTAATTTAAATAAGTTGTTTAAAGTTGTCACCATTAACTTCAACACAACGATTTGCTTGATGTAACCATTGTTCCGTAACGGCACGCAATAGAGAAATCGGTTTTTGTCTAACTGTTGCCGCAGCCTGCTCAATACGTGCTATTAGTTCTTCTTGTGTGTTGATAGGCGTCTTGAAAATTAAACTTTACATATACCCCCACAAAAAAAAGTCACATGGATTTAGGTCTGGCGACCTTGGTGGCCATGCAACTGGTCCATTTCGGCCAATCCACCGATTTGGGTAACTTATATCCAAAAATTCGCTCACTTCTTGTCTAAAATGGGCAGGTGCTCCATCCTGCAGGAGCCACATAGCTTGCCTGATATTCAGTGGCACGTCTTCTAACAGAACAAGCAGATTATTTTACAAAAAGTCCAAATAAACATCGCCCGTCAAACAATCTGGTAAGATAAATGGTCCAACAAGTATCCCATTCACAATTCCTGCCCACACATTAGCAGAAAAGCGGTGTTGAAAATTGGTTCTGCGAATTGCATGGGGATTATCAACAGACCAAACATGTCTGTATTTCGAAAATTGTTATTTCCGTTTCGGGTGAATGTTGCCTCGTCCATGGCTAAAATTTTGTTCGAAAAATGTTGATCATTTTCATGTTGTAGGTAACCATTTACAAAACTGAACTCTGCGGGGGAAGTCTTCAGGCAGTAGCGCTTGGACACGTTGAACGTGAAAGGGATTAAATTGATTCTCGCGCAATGTCGTCCATACTTTTGTTCGACTTAATCCGACCTGCCCTGCAACAACTCGAGTACTTGTTGTTGGATCTTCTTCGATGAGATTTAAAATTTGTTCTTTCCTATGAACATTTTCGGATCTCCTTCCTCTTCCTGCATGCCCTCCACGATGTTCCCATAAATCGCCAGTATCACTAGCCCGTTGAATAAGATTTATGAAACTTCTGGGTGTAGGATGATTCCGCAAAGGAAAGCGGTCCGCGTATAATACCGAAGCAGCAGCAGGACTTTGAAGACACTCTCCATAAATAAGCAACATATCCACAAGTTCATTGTTTTCATAACGATGTGCCATTTTTAGGATTTGCAAATTTAAAATTAACAACAATAAACCAAAAGTGTCTAAGACTAACTGATCGGTACAATGCGTGATCGATAATACCAAAATTCGAGCAAAAATTAAACATAAACAGACGATGAAAAACAAACCCATATTCACTTTTTTTATTCTGTACGTCCCTTGTTTTTAAGTGTATCGAAAAAAGTTATTTGAAAAAAATTTATATTTTACCGAGTTCTATACACAGTTAAAAAAAAAGTATCAACTTAAAAATCACCCTGTATATAACGGAGTTGTCAATAGAGCTTTGGGTCAATATTTGTCCAACAGCAGTATTATTCATAAAAGCATATTTTATCAAAATTTCTAAAATTTCGAAAAGTTATGAGTTTAGCTTTACGAGGCTTAAATTTAAGAAAGAATAATCATCGTACATTTCCACTGTTCCTAACTTAATATTCTGCATACGTTGATCCACACATAATATCAATCAGAACTTCAGAAAATGCACATACTCGAGTTAGTTCGTCAATCACCTACACTAGGTTTGTAAGATTGATTTAAAAAAATTATTTTTCGCGACTAGTCTTCAAGAGTAAATTCACATTAATATCTCCCGTTAAGCTAATATTATTATGAAAATGTCAATACGTAAATCATTCTTCGAGTTTTTGTGCTATTTTATTCATATTCTGTAGTTAAAGTTGATTCGTAGGGTATTGTATATTGGCGTATATTGTATTTAGGGTTCTACTTACGTTTGGTTTAATATTTTCATTATAGTGTCTAGTTTTTAAGTAGTTTATTTTGTTTAAGGGCCCCATTTTGTGCCTCAATTTAGGTTATTTAGGTTATATTATTGTAAATCCTTGTATTTTAAATTTTATAGAATTTGTATACTTGCTTGCTTTGGCTGTCAGTATTCTTCTAAAATTATTGGTCTTTTCGGCAACAACAATGAAGAAATTCTAAATATTTAGAAACTGTTCCATGGGGCTTTAAAAAGGACGCGCTTCATGACATTTTATTCAGTTTTAATTGTGCGAGTTAGGTTAGTGTTTTTGACGTTTCCAATAAAAGTGTGTTCCCGAATTTCATCACAATATAGTCATACATGTGCCCCAATATGGAAAGCAATGTATCGACAGCCCCGAGCTGTCTATAACTGTAAGAAGGAGGCCTGTATAGAATACCCAGCAAATAGTGCAACCGCTTCACCCTAACAACCAACCACAGATAATCCAAATCAATAATTTTATTAAAAAAAATTAAACCCTGATAATAAAGTGATGTCTTTGTTTTTTTAAGTTACTTATGAAAGATGTTACCATCAATAGCCGGGTTGATATGCTTTGTTAATGGACAGATAGCCTTTTGTACCAATTTTACCATATGGAAAATATTCTTTGTAGTTGCTCAGTGCTGATGGAATATCATTTTGTTACAAACATGTGTTATCTTGAATTTGTCTTTAACAATATATTATAACGTTATATTTGAGTCATATAAAAATGCAAATGCGTATAAAAATGCAAGAAAATAATGTGTAGGCAAATAACACATCAATAACAATAAAAATATAAGTTTATCAAGAGCTTTTTTTATTCATAATGCTTTTGATATGTCTACAATTTAAATTCTTTAATTCTACTTCCTCATTATATTTTAAAAATGTGTGAAATTCCCTAATAATCCGAACTAAATTATACTATGTGATATTAAAAATACTGTTTTTGTTATTTCATTTTTCATAATGTTTTATTTTTCGACCCTACTAATTACGGTCAGAATATGCATGGGTACACAGGTGTGTTCTCGTTGCAATGATAATTTTATCATAAAGACTATGTAGATGTATGACAATTGTAAATTTTACGAAAGTAAATATAATTTACACAATGGTAATGTTAAAACACGGTTTAAAAAAGAAATGAATGTAGAAATAAATCTATTTTGGTTGTGCGAAATCTGATTAGGATTAATTTTAAAAAAATTATAAAAATTTGGAAAAATCTTAGTTGAAAAAGATACACTGAAATAAAGCATCTAGAATCAAAAAAATTTGCAAAAATTTGGATAACAACAGAATAATTCAGCCTAATCAAGTAATTTGAAATCGTAAAACCGGGTTCAGAAGTCCACTTTTATTAATTAGGCCAAAAAAATAGCAAACAAGATAATAATGCACTAAAAGTCCATCACACAAAAAATAAATGCAAGAAATTTATCAGTTGGCATAGAGGCGGACAGACTCGTAGATAAAAGTTCAGTTCAGTAAGCGAACTAAAGAAAGAAAGTAACAAAAGTAAAGAAAATGACAGGAGAATAGAGAGAAGAAAAAAGAATGGCACTTTATTCCAATTATTAGATATTAGATAAAAATATTTTTTCCGGATCATACCTTTAAATGTCTCTACAGATCAAAATCCAAGACTTTTATGTCATTTATGATCTATAAACCCAGAGAATCCTTGCATGAATTTTAAGTATTATGTTCTCGTTGCCAATTTTCAAATTTAAAATATTTAATATATTTGACCGATGACGCATATGTGGAACAGGTTACCGGATTACATTAAAAATAGTTCACCAAAGAAATTTATTGCATATGTTAAAGAAATTCTTCTTGATTCTCAACTAACATAGGCATTTTAACAAATTCACGCCATCAAATTTTTATTAAAAATATAATTTAATTATTTTTATTTAATTACAACCATATTATTTTTGAATTCTTACTTTTTAAATCAACACTGGTCTTGTTGATCTTGCAGGCATAAAAATAAAATTTTAAATGGTTCATTTTGGAATATCTATTCATTTTTGCGTCGTGTTGCCCTGGTTTTCCAGCCTCGGCTCGTGTTTTTTGCCGCCCTTCCTCCTCTCTGTCTATTGCACAGATGGTACCTATATTAATGTAATTGATATAGTAAATTATTACACTATATTTTTTTTTTTTGTTTTTATCTTTTATATGTTTTTAGGGTTTAATGACTTATTTTCTTAATAATTATAATTGGGAAAGTCTTTATTCTTCTTTTAGTTGTAATTAGGTTAGTATGTTTTAACGGTCTGAGCAGCACATGCGCGCTAGCTCGTGTATGTGTTATCGGTTGTTTTTATAATCGCAGTTCAGTCCGCATTACTCTTAGCATTGTGTAAATTCTTGTAATAAAAAAATGTAATTTTCTATGTACAATGTTTAAGTGGTAATAAAAGTCTTTTGAATTTGAATTTTTGAATTTGAATTGTAGTTAAAAAACGTTGTTGCGCAAATTGAAATGAAACGTAACTGCAAAAGTTTGTCACGATAAGAGCGATTTTGACTATAGCAAGTTTTTTTTTTAATATATAACTAGTTTCTGGGGTTAATGTTAGGTGGTGTGTCTGACTTTATATCTTTATTTTACTTACCTCTAACCATTTTAATTTTAAGCTTTTTAAAGATCTTAATTTTAGTATTATTCTTGAATCGACGACCTTATATTATTTTATGTACCTAATCAAAAGAGCAATAAATGAATTTAAATTAATATTTAAGCTTTGTTGTGAATCCAAATTTAATTATCTTGCTACTTCTTTTTTTTTAGGCATGTTTTATTTTTTTTTTTAAAAGAACCGCAATAGATTTTGTAGAGTTAACTCTCCATGATAGATTATTCAACATTCTTGCTAAATTCCCAAGATCACTGTTTTTATTTGTTGGCTTTTTGTATTTTGAAAATATTAAAATTAAAAATTATTGAGTATCGCTTGCATACATGTGACAATTACAATACTGAAGACACTTGTACATCTTTAAATTATAAATAAAATATTAAAAAAATGGTGCTTCGTTGCTGAACGTCAGCTATTAGTTTTCCCTTAGCTGAAATGAAGTGCTCAATACTAACTCTTTGCACCCAATTAGTTTAATACGACCTTATTTGATACAACGTGAAATCAGACAACTCAATGCATTTTAAACTAGCAAGTAACTTGTCATGATTTAAGTGTCGAATAATCATCTTTGGAATAATCAAATATTACGAGAACCAAACAAATCAAATATTGCATCTAAAGATTAAATAATTATGATGTCAGGCACTATACTCTTACATCTATGCCTGATTAACTTTTATGGAAAATGCTATTATTAACGAAAGTATTAATTTAAATTGGCATAAATTTATTTAATTAGCAAAAAAAGTCTGAGTAATGATAAGTTATTATTCTTGGACCATGCAACTGCAACTTATGAAATTAGTGATATTCTACTTATTCATCAAATACAGGGGAGTCCATCAAATTTATGGAACTATTTCACCCGATATTTTACCCGATCTTCACATGTCCGGGGACACTTTAAACAGCTGCTGTACTAGTGTAAGGAGGTAAGTAGTGGACATTTCCAACAATTAATAAGATAAAATGAAAATATTAATCAATAAAATCAAAAATTAATTCAGTTCTTTGGTAGCCCGTAGCTTAAATATAGTTGAATCAATGGATCTGTGCGTTTACGTCATCACATGTTCAAGGTCGATGTTTATATGAATCAATCAGTTGTCAAACCAGCATCAGTGGCGGCGGCATTTAATTTTTAAACTTAAAAAAAAAAAAATAGGTTTTTATGCCCAATTTCCGTGGCGGCGATTTTCGCCAGAGATGAAATCTGCGAATCTTTGAAATTTGTTTTTAGTATATTGTCACTTTTAGGGCAGCTAATTTATTTATAGCTATTTGCTGTCTATTTCAACCTGCTGTTCTTTATTACTGGTAGAATATTTCTTTAAATTACTCACGTCTTTTCTACTTATAAATGCAATAGGTACTTCATAGAATTTTCTGAGATACATATTTATTTTTAATTCCAAGTTTTTGACATATGATACTTCATACACAGTGTCTTTTAGGACCTCATAAAAGTTATCATAAGATTTTTTTTTACTTCACAATAAAATATTAATAACAATTTTTAATAAAGAAAGATTTTCATTGAAAATAGACAGTATACATATTATATAACGATAAATTTCCATGAACTTTATTCCTTTAAAGCTCATGAAAAGCTTTAACACTTTGTATAAAGGTTTGAGACATAATTCTAATATTTTCATGAGCGTTTTAAACCATTATTATTTACTTTATTGCAGTCCTATTTCTAAAAACAAGTTATTGACAAAAAAAAACAAAAAATGAATCATTTGTACCTCCATTCAAATTTTTCTTTTTTTTTTACAAACAAAAGATTTAGTTAATAAGAGATACTTATTATGATAATATGCTAAAAGAAATGGAGCAACCCGTATATTATACCGTAACCCAAATATTCTTACACCAAAAAATTTTTTTCAAAACAAGTTTTTTCTCATTGAACAAAAAAATATCAAAGTTTAAGATAGAAAATTGAGTTATGAATAATCACTGTCACTATCTTCTGAGCTAGTTTCACTGTTTAAACTAATCAGAATTTGGGGTATCTCTTCAATAATGACTTCCCTATCATACCAGTCTTTGATTATTTTTTCAGTATGGCAAACCTTAGCGTTCCATACTTCTGGTGTACATTTCTCTAATGATTTTTTCCACATATCCAGTACATTTTTATCTTCATGCCCATTTTCACCAATATGGGTATTGTAAAAATTTTTGGCATCTGCCCAAATCATCTCAATCGCATTAAATTGACAATGATAGGGTGGCAATCTTAAAACTTCATGTCCATTTTCTTGCAATATTTTATCTATTTTATATTGCTTTGGCCTTTTGTACATTTTTGCTATGCTTAATAACTCAGGCTTAAACATTTGTCTATTGTATGGTATATTATTTTTCACTAACCACTCAGCAATTTCTTGTTTTTTCCATTAGGATGAAGGTTGCTTTTCTAGCTGGACAGAATGGTACGGAGCATTATCCATTATAATTAATGAAGGTTCCTCTAGATTTGGGATCAACTGATTTTCAACCCACTTCGTAAATAGTTCGTGGTTCATTTCTCCATGATAATCAAATAATTTAGATTTAAAGGCAAAAATTAAACTGGCATTGTTAATAAATCCTCCACTATATCCAGCATGCAACACAATAAAACGTTTTCCATCAAAACTACCTGGCTTACGAACACTCTTAACACTATTGTCTTGCCATGATCTCATCTTGCTGCCTTTAGAAAAGATCCAAGTTTCATCCAAAAATACAAGTTGACGTGCAAATGGTGAGTTTTTGTTTTCCATATATTTTCTGAAAAAAGCTGCCCTCATTGAAGATATATTGGTTGTCTCCATTAATGCACGTCTGTTATCATCCTTAAGGTATTTAAATTCCAGGTTAAAGAGGAGTGTTCGAAGGCTTCCATAACTAATGCGAAGAATTTCTTTTCGATGTAGCTCTTCCTTTAGCATATGAATTGTAACTTGTTTTTCTGAAAAGATAAAATAAAATGTTTAGCTATAAAATGATGCAGTGTAATAATGTTGTACTTACTTTGTGCATACATGTCATACAATGTACTACGAACATCAATTTTTGTAAATTCATTAAGATCTTGAGTCTTTTCCTTCCTCCGTGGCCGGTCCTTGCCTGGTGTTGAGGGCGACTCATTTCGGTCCTTGGAAATTTTTATGCTTGATACTGTTCGAAGGCTTATCTTCAAAGCATCAGCAACTGTCTGCAAAGTTCAAATATTTATATACTAAAATAAAAAAATTTAACTATATTTATAATGTTCATTATTACTATAACTTATATTTTTTATTATAAGGCTATGTCTACCCATCCTCATTATAGCATATTTCATAATAATTAAATTTTTTAAGTCTATTTAGTATATTGAAATTCTAGGATTTTTTCAATTCAGTTTTAGGTTTAAAATTCACATGTTTATTAAATTTAATTCCACAATGAATAGTGTGATAGACATTTCCTAATTATTAATCAAAAATTAAAATAATATTTACCTCTTGGATAGCATTCAAGGAAATTAGGGGTCCCTTATTATCTCTTTCAGACGTAAAGTACGAGATTAAATTTCCAACAAGCATACGAGCTTGAAAATTCAAGCGTTTTCCAGGCATTCGAATGTTAGGTTAAATACCGAATGGCATAAAATAAGTTCTCAAAAGAACTGTTTGTAAAACAGAAAATGGTTTGGCAAAAAACTATTTCAATAGAGCTTCAACCAAACACAAAACACAACGATAAACAGTAAATAAGAAAACAAAACAAATCAAATTTATCTAAAACTCTTTGGCAAGGCCAAGCAAAGTCGAGAACATAACCAACATGGTTGCTTGTGGTTGCATACGAAGGTCTAAGATGTACAAAGAACTTTCCACAAAATGTACTAAATATGAGGTGTTATTACAGAAAATTCTAAATTAAAACTTGTTTTATTTACAAGCCGTGGTTTCCTTTCTTCATTAAAGAAAACAAGTTGTTTTTTTAATATCTTAACATAAAACATATATTATACCAGTATACTTCTATATAAAAAATGTATTATATTTAGTACATTTTTGCGAAAACGGTCACCCTCCCGGAAGGAAATAATCGATTTTAAAACCCGACGGGGAGCCAATGCGACATGCGATCGGATGTTTGTCCTTGTCTAACTCATAACTGTCGCTCCGACCGTAGGTCGAGTATTTTGAAGACTTACGTTCTGTGCTCTTTCTCATTTGATTTGTCTAAATTAGAAAGAGAGCGGATGAGAAACAATTGTGTTGAGTTGAATGATAGTTTAGTGACGTGAACGCAAAGATCCATTGATCCAACTATATAAAGATTTAATTCCTGTTTAAAAGATGTATTAAAAGAAAACCCCAATGCATTAAAAAAAAATAAGTATGCATGCTGCACTATGATGGAACTTATATGTAAATATATCCCTCTGAAACGTAGTAATGTAAATATATCGATCTGAAAGTATGAACCGGGTCCGAAACTCGTATGGAAAAACGGATCTAATGATTTTTAAATGTTTACATTCAATGTTGTGAACCTTGCTGGACTGTTTTATCTGTATAGGAAACTATGTAAGTAGGTATCTTTTTAGATCTGTAGTTAGACTTTCCCATTTAGTCGCGTTCTGTACGTACAGATCAAATTGAGGAAGCGGTCTTAAATGTAATTGAAGCAAATCCTAATGCTAGCACTCGAAAAATATTTGAAGAATTGCATATTACCCATAACCGTCACTATGTGGAGATTTTAAGAGAGTAGTAGCTATATGTACTTTGAAGACTAACTTTTTCTGAGGAGAAGTAAAATAAGAAGAAATCCAGGTTTCCTAAGCCAAATATTGTTTACTGATATAGCTTGTTGAAATTTAATTTTTAATTTTCACAAACAGTTTTCATTCAATATAAAAACAATTGTAGTGTAAAAGAACAAAATAAAAACCACAAACAGTGAGTAAAAAAGTTTGTTATTTAATTGTATTAAATAGCAAAAACACTGAAAACGGTCGAGAAAATAAGGTTATTTTTATCACCTAAACAATTATTATTTACAGTATACTAGTAATACAAACACCACAGAGACCTACTATATTGGTAAACGCGGCCGGAATTTGTATTTATTATGGTTACAAAATCAAGAAACAAATATTTATTCAAAATATTGAAAGATATAAATTCAGAAAATTCTAGTATTGCTCAATAAAACGAAAGTATTCAAGCGGACATAATTCACATAAAATCGGAACTAGAAAGGCAAAACTTTAAGACTTTAGAATTAGAACAAAATTTCGAAAGCTGAAAATATTGATCTTAAAGAAAAGATTTTCCGACTAGAGCAACATCAAAAGAAAAATAACGTACTGTTATTTAATTTTGAAGAACAAATAGGTGGAAATAACTGAGAAAAAAAGTTTGTTGTGATAAGCTACAGGTGCAAATATTGGAATATGTTGGTTTGGAGCATACTTTGAAATTCTTGCAAAAAGATTAGACAAATAAAATCAAAATTACCGCAAAATACAAGAAATTAAAATTAACAAATAGTATTTATTTAAAAGGAGAATTAAAAATCAAATAATTCAAATAAAAATAAGTCAAACTTCAACTACCCTGGCTTTTATTAAGAGTATAACAATTTGTCCGGCTCAGGTCTAGGTTGCGCCATCATTTATACGCTATGAATAAAGGAAGAAAGAGTATACTCAAAATTAAAGTCTCACAAATCAAGCGTCTATTTAGACAGTTGCGTGTTTTGCCGCATTAGGGCGTCATCAGACCTAAATGAAATTTATCAAAATTAAATATTAGGAAACAAAACGCTCATTATCAGAAAAGACATACCTCATCTAAATACAAAAACTTCACACTTACTCTCAATATCACAACACAATGTCATATGGAGTCAATGATCCGATCCCGTGTATCTCTTCAAGCAGTAATGTACGATATGGAAAAGCAGGTGAAAAATTTTACTAGTCAAGATTATGTATTTGTTTTGGCTGGAAAAAATGACCTGGAATTAAGCCGAAAACCATATTTCAAATTTATTAGTAGTAAAATTAGAAATGTTTGTAATACAAATATTGTTTTTATGACTATAGCAATATTTTCTACTACAAAACATGTACTGTAAAGTCATGATGTATATTTTTTAGAAACTAATATTTTTAGAAGTCTAAAGCTTTCCAACCTAGAAGTATCTCAGTGAATATCAACGATTTTGCAAACTCCAGGCCGTACTCTCTAAAAATAATCTCTCGTAAAATATAACACTAAAAAAAAACAATATAATACTACAGGTTGAAGTGAAAGATCTGAATAAAATTACAGTAATAAACCCTATAAAGGTCGACAATGACTGTTTATTCTGCTTTTAATTTTCAATTTTTGAGTAACAAGCTAAATCTTTGATATGTGGTTAGGTGGCTTCCCCAAAAGACCTATATTTTTATGTTTTACTGAGCACTGGCAAAGTGAAGAACCATTGAAATGTGTTCGTGTGAATGGTTTTATTTTGCTAAGTGCTTTTTGTAGAGATAAGCCAGAGCATAGAAGTTCAGTAATTTTTGTGTCTGATATGTATGTGGGAAAAAGGGAAAGTTCTATTAAAACTGAATTATCAGTTAAAAATATTTTGGAAGGTTCGAAACAAATCTGTTTCATCAATAATCATATATGTTGTTACCAATAATGAATTTGTTAGTTCCAATAATTTTGAACCAGGATTTTCAGATCACTATGGCCAGTTAACAACTTTTAATATGGAACCCTTTATTCCGGATTCTAAAACCCTCCTTCTATTTAGGAATTTTAGTAGGAGAACTATGGAAGAGTTTAAACTAAGCCTCGGTTCTTTTGTAAATAACTTGCTGAAGAAAACTGATGAACTGAAATACTACTAAGCTATTTTAATGTATTTTTTCAATTAAAATAAGGGAAAAAACGAACATTAATGTACAAAATAAATTTCACCGATGGACTACTAAAACAAAGGGAAGAACTAGCAAACCTTAATTGATTAAGAGAAAAAATGAGTAGTGTCTGCGTTCATGCAAAATCCAACAATTTTAAACAAAAAATTCGACATAATATAAGGAGAGAAAAAATAGAGGTGAACAATAAATTAACAAACGATGCTAAAAATAAAACTAAAGCAAGCTGGGAGCTTATTAACAAACTTAGACAAAGTAGAAATAGTACAATAAATGAGTTAAAAACATTGGAATAAAACATTATAAAGTAATAAGGAGATTGCGGATGAAGTTAATAAATATCTTTCTGTCGAGTACAGATTTATTTTGCTACTTACCAGTCGCCTTTTCAAATCGCAAATATTACAAAATCTCTGACAACATTCCAGTGTTGCCTGTTAAAGCATGTGTTGATCAACTTTCCACATTACTGTCTATAATTATCAATTGCTCTGTAGAAAAGGGCTTGTTTCCTGATCAGCTAAAAAGATGATTATTCATTCCAATCTTTAAAAAAGGCAAACAAAGCAACATAAATTTATAGACCTATTTCACTTTTCAGTGTGTTCTCAAAGAGTGATTTATGGTAGAACGACTTATTTTTTTAATAATTCTTAATGCGAATAGCGTTTTTTGTTCTAACCATTACGGTTTTCGCAGAGGCTGATTCACAGAGAGTGCTAGAGTAAAACTAACACAGCCCATTTTTAATTGCGTTGACAGAAATGAACACATAGTATTATTGCTATTTGATATCTCCTGTTTTTTTGATTCAGTGCACTCAAAATTTGTGAGCAAGAAGTTGAAAATAGTGGGGAATGATTGATTAGTGGGGATAGGCAATTTAATGTAAGGATAGGTAATGAACAATCTGCAGATTTTGTGATGAACCTGGGTGCTTCGACTGCTTATTTTTACAGTTTATATAAATAACCTAGCAGAATTTATTAAAAGTGTGAAGATCTTCATTTTCTGTGTTGACACAATAGCTAGAAAGCAAATATGCTTGAAATAAATAATAAATATAGAAAGCCAAATAAATTTATTTTTAATTTTCAAGGCAACTCTCTATCGGGTTCAGAAATATCTAGATGCTAATGATTGACCAACCCTTTGACTGGTCAGAACATATTAACATTGTATGTAAAAAATTAAATAAAAAGGCCAATATTATGAATCAACTTAAAAATTCACTTAATATTGTCAAACGAAGATAATTCATTAAAAAACCTTTTAAATTTTATTTTATTAATATAAAAATCACTTAAAAATATTCGTTCGGTATACCAGGTCATTTACCCACAAATTGTGTAAGTAACAATTTCCTGATTGCATGATGAAATAACCAAGTCATTTCCATCGTAAAAAGATTGCAAAAGTACTTTGTCGACAGAACGATGGTTTGGAAAAAACCGGAAATTCTGCTGACAAAGAAAATTAACACTAGGGTACGACGAACGAAATTTGGGAGAGTTACGACCGGGTCTCGGGCAAGAAGAGGTAACCGAAAGCAGTGCGGAAAAGCTTTGTGAAATGTTTGCTCCAAGAATAATAATAATGTAAGTCCAACATTTTATCATGTCGAAGAAGATCACAATTATTGTCACTTTATTAAGTTACGTAACATTACTTTCACTTTAATTATAGAATTCGCTACATATTCCCATGTATTTAAATTATTAATCCTGTTATGTCGATCTTAGTTTATCTCTTGTCAAATTAGCTCTTTTATTTGGGTAACTCCACTTAATTCGTTATATTTATATTTTGCTGTCAATACAAGGTATTTAGTAAATTATATATTTTGTTTCAATGCCAAAGCGTACCTTAAGGTCCCAGTTACATACAATGTATGTAACCGTCACACGGCCTTGTCCTAGACCGGGCCAACCCCCGGTGTGACAATATCAAAAAATTGATAAATGTGTACTATAGCTTTGTTTACTTGAGTATTAGGATACTGCATAGTATTATGGGGTCGAGAGAGTGTTTGTGATTCAAAAACGTATAATTCGGATTTTATTCAATAAACTATTCAGACAGTCTTGTCGAATAATCTTTGGAGAGAAAAAGATTTTTAACAGTGGCTGGAATTTATATTTTAAAGATTCTTAAAATTGTATTTAAAAATAAAGTAAATTGGTTATAGCGTCACAATAAAAGTAGTTGAGATTGAGAAAAGGAATTAGTAAGAACAATAATATCGTAGTAACATGCCGACATGTTTCCCCAAGCATTGATAAAAAACATGACAAAACACAAAACTCATATAGCCACTGGTGATATAAATATTGATTTCCTATCAGGTTATAAGGCAAATAAAGAATATAGAAATATTGTATAATTTTTTAAATACACATCTTATATCAAGGATACAACAAGGCCCGGTTTAAAAACTATAATTTTTTGGTAAAAAATTACTCGCATAATTACAAAAAAGTAAAGTAATTTATGTTTAAATATGATCTGATAGATGAGTATCCTATAGCTTTGATAATCGAACTAAATGAAAAAATTTTGGGGATAACGAAAACACAATTTAGAACATTGATAAATTATGACAGATTAACAAATAATTTAATAAATGAACACTGATCCTTTGTATATAATAAAAAAAACGTAAATATAGCAACAAACTTTTATATACAGAAGAACAAACATACACAAAAACAAAACTGGATTAATAAGACTATAAACAAACTAGTTATTTAAAAGAACAATTTATTTAAAAAAATGTCTCGAATAATCAGAGGATCAAAACTTAAAAAAAGAGACTAAAAAATTCAAAAAATTACTAATAAAACTAAGAAAGCAAAAAAGACTACATTTTAACAGAAATAACAAAAGGCCAAAATTTAACCAAAAGTTTGTGGAACACCATAAATAATCTATATAGTATGCAAAAATATAAAAAGAAAGAAATAAGAACTAAAACTAAATACCAATAAAATATTAACAGACAAATCAAAAATGTCAAACTACTTTAATGACTTTTTCAGCGCAATAAGGAATAAGCTTGCTTCTAAAATACATTCAACAAATGTAACTTGAAGAAGATGAATGCAATGAGCACTCAATTTTTTTTGAGCCCCACAAGAAGTAAAAAATATGACATTACAGTTAGAAACTAAAAAGACCCCTGACTGACTAAAAGGCGTCAAAGTACTACAAAAAATTTAAAAAATGTGCTACAGGATTGGGAAAAGATTTTGTTGTAAATCATGGAGGCAATACAAATCTAGTACTTGCAAAAGTAAATTAATTAATATCTTTTTCATAAATATCTCTAATTAAATTTACATAAAATAAGTGAACCTATGTAAAGTTTGGTATTATTTATTATTTTGTGAAAATTAAATGATTTATAAAGTTATGTTGTTTATAATAATTAACTATTTATTGTTTAACATTTAATCTAGTATTTTAAACAAACATTTTTATAGCTTAGAAACAAAAAAAAAATTTTACGAAACCTTATTACTTGTCCATCTATGAATATTTACTTAATTTTTCATTCTAGGAGTATTATCCGTCGGTATACAATAAACAGAAACAAAAATCGGCTATAAAGATACAATCCCTAGGCAATTAACCTCTGCTCCTGAAACGAGTGCAGCAAATGATGATGCTATGAGTACAGTACAACATGCACCTAAAAAAATGAAACATAAAGTTAGTCCTCTCGAAGAATATGAAACAAACGTTACTAAACAACTCTTAAATAACGAACTACAAAGACTAGTTTTGCTGAAACAACTGAGAGATTTAGAAATGAAAGAGACATCTAAACAGAGATGTTGATGAAAAATCTAATTCAAATAAAAAGAAATAAAGAATTGTAACATGTGACAAAAACATGTTTCTAATAAAAATGATAAATAAGTTCTTTCCATGTTTTACTTACTTCAAGCAAGAGCCAGAATGACATCTGCTAACTCAGATCGCCTCCGTTGCCCGCTTCTTCTAATATTAATATTATCCACCTCCTCTTCTGCCGGATACGCAAGTGAGATATCTTCTAATGCGAGCTCCATAGGATCTAGCTCATCTTTTAAATATTTTGCTACAGTGTGTAATTTACAACACAATTTTGGAACTTTTTCTATGAATACTTGCACTTTATATTGTAGCATCGGAAATCATTGTTTTAGTTGACCAAAACATCTTTCAATTATTACACGTTCCTTTGTAAATAAATTATTATAAGCACATTCTTGTGATGTATTATAGTTTTTAAGAGGTACCATTAGCCACGGAGCTATGCCATATCCTTCATCTCCTAAGAGTAGTGTTTGCGACCTCTGAAAATCATTCAGCCATGAAGCGTCTACACTTGTAAACCACTTATCTGAATTGCATGTGGCTTGAACATTAACACTGTGATATCCTCCGTACGCCCAATGCACAAGGAAAAGAATAATTTAATTGTCATTTTTGTTTTGCCTCTATTATGTCGGCAGCAGTGTGAGGAAGTTTTATCCACAGACCAGCTTCTCAGTAAATTCTGTCACTACTTTTGAGATAGAACTTTGATAAACATCAACATCTTTCCCTACTCCTGATTGGAAACCCGGATCACCAACGTTTCTCAAAAATATTTTCATTTTATCAATATTACATAATAGCACCACCTTTTCTTTCTCTAGATTCTGTACCCAAAAAGTGATTTGATATCCACTCTACGTGTTCTTTCGTAATTCAATATAATACTTTAAAATCACCATCACAGGTACGCCTTCTAGGTTTGTAATATTTTTTAGAACGCAAATTATGAATAAACTCAGCCATAGCTCTGACGTAGTCAAACTGAAGTCTGCTATATATCAGACTCCAAAATTATAAAGTACATTCTCCTTGCGAGGAGCATCAACAAATTTTTATTCATAGGAAAACTAAGAATAAACTCACAACAAATTATACATAAGAGTACCTACTCAAGTGGAGCATCTGCTCCCTATTTTTATTCATATGACATGGAGTATTTGCTCCAAATTCATGAGTAGATACTAAATGCTCATTTTTATTTTAGGCTTATTTATTGTGTTAGTGTTACGAGCTAATAGCCCAAAAAATTACAAAAACTTATAAATATGACTACAATACCAAAAAGTGTCCTATACCAAAATGTGACTTTTTCACTAGAAGTGACTTTTACTCCCTTCATTTTATACTCAAGTGTGACTGTCTTAAAAACAATAACAATAATAGTAATATTTATTTACGATAATTTCAAATCCATATACAGCCAAATACATAAATACAAATATAAATTCATAAATAAACATAAATACGCCCTGAATCGGAAAAGCTTGTTTGGGCAAGAAAAAAAAATCCGTGAAAAGTCCATATAGATTATAAAGTCACATTCGGTTTAGCATTCATATTTTTCACAACTTCTACATTTCGGGGTTCTACGCAAGTTAGGGGCAATTCACCTAATTAACTAACTAGAGCTAGTATTATTTTATCCCGACACAGAACATGTAGTACATTACAAATACATTTATACCTAATGGTTGTTAGACGATACAACACTGACTGTATCAATTATGTTGAACAGGTCGGAGAATTCTGTTGTTTTTGGCAATGTACATAACAATATTTCAAAAATATAATTGTTGCAAATCGAACACTCTGGATTGAGCAAAGAACTGGTTGCTCGGATAAGTTTTATTTTGATTGTAGAGAGAGATTTAGGACTCTAAGAATCCATTTCTGAATTTCATCCAAGTTTTAAAGATAACAGTCTCTCGCACTTCCCCAACCAACTATTCCGTATTTTAACACAGATTGAACTATGGCATAATAAATTGTTTTAAACTTGCCAACTTCGAATAGTGTTTTTAAATGAGGAAATCTGGGTACAAGGTACCTAGTTTTTGAAATTACATAGTTTATCTGTTGGTCCCATCTTAGGTAACTATCTGTCATATATATGTATATGTATGTACATAAATTGTTGTATTGCTCTTTTTATGTTGATGTAATTTTTACATATTTTTATATTGGCCAATAAACGTATATTTATTATTATTTATTTATTTAATAGCTCGGCTAGAATTATCAGTGACCGTCTTATTGAGCCCCACTTCTTTCCATCTAGGAACAAAAAGACAAAAAAGCTGTACTTTTTATTAACTTAACCAAAGAGTTAAGAAAATTCATAAAATCAGTCACGCGTATTTTTCTAGTCAAAAATATTGGTTTAAGTATTGCTCGGGATGCCACCAAACTTTAGAAAAATATTTAAACTAGAACTAAATCAACACCTTACTAATATAAATTACAACGCCAAAATTACAACGAAATTGGATAAAGGATACTTAAAATATTCACGAAAAATTATGTCTTTCATTTAAGTTTAACACGTGCATCGCGTAAATAAAGCTGTTGCGAATATAATAGATCGTGTTTTCGTTCGTTACTTATAGGAAACCGCTAAGAGGCGAAATTTTGCAACGTCGCGCGTGCACGAGTGCCTGCGACAGAGCACCGCCCCGGCCGGCCCGAGGACAGGACGGGATTAGTAAACATCTGACTTTCGTGGTAGCTGCGTCGTTTGGCGACAAAATGTCCCAAAATATTACGCGAAAATCCAGGCATTTTTAAAATATTGATTCTAATGCGGGTTTTACAGACATGACAATATGTAAAACCCGCATAGAATTGTAATCTTAAAATGTTTAATATGCTGTATTTTGCATAATGAAAATTAAAGCGTTATTCTAATAAAAAATAAAATATCAACTCTTATAAAAATATAATAAAAAATCAGAAATAAAACTCTAATAAACAAATTTTACAACATATCATTTTTTAAATAAAAGGCTCAAATAAACCGCCTTCTTTCGCTAAACAAAAACTTAACCTATCGTAAAAGCTATTTCGCACCTCCAAAAGAGTTTCAGGTAAAATGGAATTGGCACCTTCGAAAATTTTATTTCGCAACTCCTGCAAATTTGTTGGCCTACTAAAATCATGCTTGTAAATGGTCTGCTTAAGGTAACCCCAGAGATAAAAGTCATTTGAAGACAAATCTGGAGATCTAGGAGGACATTTAATATCGCCAATTCCACTAATAAGGCGGTTAGGAAAAGTATTTGTTAAAAATTCTTTTACCCTAGCCGCGTTATGAGCAAGACAGCCATCTTGCTGAAAATAAACCGATCCCAGGTCTACATCAGGTAGGATTTGAATGGCAGGAATAACTTGGTTTTGCAGCAACTCAAAGTACTTTTGGGCGTTTAAAGTGCCATCAATAAAAAATGGCCCTATTACATTGTCGCCCAAAATACCTGCCCAAACATTCAATTTCTGAGGATACTGGGTACGAAACTGAAAACTTCTGTGCTCGTCTTCCTGAGACCAATAACGAACAATGGAAGGATTGTATTTGCCATGTAATGGAAAAGAAGATTCATCAGAAAACAAAATATTTTTTAAAAAATATTCGTTTTCATTTTCCTTTTCCATCATGGTTTCACAAAATTCCATTCTTCGCCACTGGTCTTCAGGAAATATTTCCTGAGTTTTTGAATACTTGAAACATTTGTACCCATATTTTTTCCAGATACGAGCAACAGTTTTATTGCTCATTTCCAGTTCCTCTCCAACACTTCCAGTGGACCGTGTCGAATCAAGTTCTAGGGTACTGCAAACCATTTCTTCCCGCCGTTCTATATCCTAGACCACTTCAACAGGTGGTTCTTGACATTTTGTGTGGCATTTTTTACAATCTTGAAGACAAAAAGATGTCTTAAAATTTGTAACCACATTTAAAACCGTTTTTGCACAAGGAATTCGGTCTATTCTCAAATGTCACTGAAAACAAATCTCTACATTGTACTGCCGAATTGCCTCCATAAAACCATTTAATTAGTTGAACTCTTTCGGAAGGGGTATAAACAGCCATAGTGAAAAAAACACGAAAATAACGCTCAAAAATTATTAATGCAACGTGCAGTAACACAGCAAAGTGAGGTCTGCTGACTCCCGGTTCAAAAAATAAAAACGAAGAATTCCGCCGCCTGCAAGCCGCAACCAAGCGGTGTTGCCATTATTTTGGGTAATACGTAGCTCATGATAACACGATCTGTATATTTATTTGAACTTCTCGTTTTAAAATTACTCAAAGAATCATCTGTCGAATTTATTGTGCATACTTAATTAACACCCTGTATAGCCTAGAGAACTAAAATTAAATAAAATCACGTGTATTTATACTATTTTTTTTTACTACATTACCAAAAATTCATCTACACAAAATCTGCAAGTTTAAATGTTTTTTCAGCTAATATTAATTTTATATGAACTACTACCCTTAAAAAATAGGAAATACAAATATTTATGGTAACTCTTCCTTGCTAACCTAACAGGTTACATTGTTTGACTAATGGATATTTTCCTCGAATCAATTAAGAGGATGTAATAATTCTCGTTACGAATTCAAGGCATGTTCGCAAGATTAATGATCCAGAGATCAGGGTTAAAGCTCAAAATTCGGCATGAGAATTTCGACCGGATAAGTAGTGAGAGTTGTTTTATCCTTATGCCAAGAATAACCGGATATGGGCTCGCATATTTTTCAATTACGTTGCGTGGAAAGAAAAATTGTAAAAAAAAAGTTTTTAGTTTTTAAAGCAACTGAAGCGTATTTCAAAAATAATTTGGAATTGAAATTTTTATTTATAATTTTCATGAGCAGCTATACCATCACCAAATTTTAATAAATTGGTACTTGAGCTATCCTTGTTATTCGTCTTAATTTAAGAATTAAATCAGCTATATATATTATTAAGCAGGTCATGCAATTTTTGATAAAACTTTAGCACCCTGTATTCCGAAAAAAAATTAAACTCAATGTTTTCTCTTACGAATTTTGTTTACATAAAACTTTCTTGATAAAAACGTCAAGTGTCAAACACAATCCCCTTTTTATATTTAATTTCAAGCTGCTCTGTAATTTTAAATGAAACAAATTTTATAAGGAATAAACTTTAAACTTCCGCCTATAAAAAACAAAAACTTTGCCGAACTGTATTAAACATGAAAGGCTTTAAAAGTAATTAACAAAGTCTCCAATGTAATTACCGCCCTGGGTTGTACATACACAGTGTAATAAATAATGTAGCCAAACATTTATTACCTGCACAAGCAATATGTCCTTTTAATTAAGCGCTCCTTGGCATAAATTTTGTTTACGAGTTTAATAAATTAATATATGACTGCTACTTAACAACTGGTTATTATAGACTGAATGTAACTTCATAGCTGCAGGTTTTTTTATGGTTTCAACTTTATCTAAATATTGAAACAAATACACCAAATTATAATATTGCAAGATAAAATTAAAAAAAGTCTTAGGTAAAGGTAAAAATACACCAGATGCTATACAAGGTGTCAATTTGGAAACTTTCAATTGCGAATATTTTTGAAAACAAAAAAAATAAATTTGGTACAAATGCTACTAGGTAGGGAGAAGAAGAACTAGCATATTTAGATTAGGGGGTGAGCAACCTCTTGGACTTTATGTACCCCAACTCTGAAAAATTTAAAGGCACCACCCCTATTGTGATATCTCACATTGCAGGTTTTTTTGAGTAGTATTCATTAAAAATTTTTTTTTAATTTATTACAGGATCGATAAAAAGTACAATTCAAATTAAGTACGCTATATCAAATAAGCAACACGTTTTTATTGCTAAATGCTATTTTAAGATAGCAACTAAGGGTTTAGTTGTCTTAAGTATACATTACCTATTTAAGTCCGTTGAATTGTATTTTAAAGATATAGTTGGATCAATGGATCTTTGCGTTCACGTCACTAAACTATCATTCAACTCAACACAATTGTTTCTTATCCGCTCTCTTTCTAATTTAGACAAATCAAATGAGAAAGAGCACAGAACGTAAGTCTTCAAAATACTCGACCTACGGTCGGAGCGACAGTTATAAGTTAGACAAGGACAAACATCCGATCGCATGTCTATGATAAACTTTCAACATCATTGGCTCCCCGTCGGGTTTTAAAATCGATTATTTCCTTCCGGGAGGGTGACCGTTTTCGCAAAAATATACTAAATATAATACAAATTTTTTATATAGAAGTATACTGGTATAATATATGTTTTATGTTTAGATATTAAAACAATAACTTGTATTCTTCTAATGAAGAAAGGAAACCACGGCTTGTAAATAAAACAAGTTTTAATTTCGAATTTTCTGTAATAACACCTCATGTTTAGTACATTTTGTGGAAAGTTCTTTGTACATCTTAGATCTTCGTATGCAACCACAAGCAACCATGTTTGTTTATGTTCTCGACTTTGCTTTGCCTTGCCAAAGAGTTTTAGAGAAATTTGATTTGTTTTGTTTTCCTATTTACTGTTCATCGTTGTGTTTTGTGTTTGGTTGAAGCTCTATTGAAATAGTTTTTTGCCAAACCTTTTTCTGTTTTACAAACAGTTCTTTTGAGAACTTATTTTGTGCCATTCGGTATTTAACCTAACATTCGAATGCCTGAAAAACGCTTGAATTCTGAAGCTCGTATGCTTGTTGGAAATTTAATCTCGTACTTTACGTCTGAAAGAGATAATAAGGGACCCCTAATTTCCTTGAATGCTATCCAAGAGGTAAATATTATTTTAATTTTTGATTAATAATTAGGAAATGTCTACCACACTATTCATTGTGGAATTAAATTTGATAAATATGTGAATTTTAAACCTAAAACTGAATTGCAAAAAATCCTAGAATTTCAATATACTAAATATACTTTTTATTACTAAATAGACTTTCATTCAATTTAATTATTATGAAATATGCTATAATGAGGATGGGTAGACATAGCCTTATAATAAAAAATATAAGTTATAGTAATAATGAACATTATAAATATAGTTAAATTTTTTTATTTTAGTAAATAAATATTTGAACTTTGCAGAGAGTTGCTGATGCTTTGAAGATAAGCCTTCGAACAGTATCAAGCATAAAAATTTGAAAAATTTAAAAGACCGAAATGAGTTGCCCTCAACACCAGGCAAGGACCGGCCACGGAGGAAGGAAAAGACTCAAGATCTTAATGAATTTACAAAAATGGATGTTCGTAGTACATTGTATGACATGTATGCACAAAGTAAGTACAACATTATTACACTGCATCATTTTATAGCTAAACATTTTATTTTATATTTTCAGAAAAACAAGTTACAATTCATATGCTAAAGGAAGAGCTACATCGAAAATAAATTCTTCACATTAGTTATGGAAGCCTTCGAACACTCCTCTTAAACCTGGGATTTGAATACCTTAAGGATGATAACAGACGTGCATTAATGAAGACAACCAATATATCTTCAATGAGGGCAGCTTTTTTCAGAAAATATATGGAAAACAAAAACTCACCATTTGCACGTCAACTTGTATTTTTGGATAAAACTTGGATCTTTTCTAAAGGCGGCAAGATGAGATCATGGCAAGACAATAGTGTTAAGAGTGTTCGTAAGCCAGGTGGTTTTGATGGAAAACGTTTTATTGTGTTGCATGCTGGACATAGTGGAGGATTTATTAAAAATGCCAGTTTAATTTTTGCCTCTAAATCTAAAACATTGGATTATTATGGAGAAATAAACCACGAACTATTTACGAAGTGGGTTAAAAATCAGTTGATCCCAAATCTAGAGGAACCTTCATTAATTATAATGGAAAAAACAAGAAATTGCTGAGTGGTTAGTGAAAAATAATATACCATACAATAGACAAATGTTTAAGCCTGAGTTATTAAGCATAGCAAAAATGTACAAAAGGCCAAAGCAATATAAAATAGATAAAATATTGCAAGAAAATGGACATGAAGTTTTAAGATTGCCACCCTATCATTGTCAATTTAATGCGATTGAGATACCCATATTGGTGAAAATGGGCATAAAGATGAAAATGTACTGGATATGTGGAAAAAATCATTAGAGAAATGTACACCAGAAGTATGGTACGCTAAGGTTTGCCACACTGAAAAAATAATCAAGGATTGGTATGATATGGAAGTCATTATTGAAGAGATACCCCAAATTCTGATTAGTTTAAACAGTGAAACTAGCTCAAAAGATAGTGACAGTGATTATTCATAACTGAATTTTCTATCTTAAACTTTGATATTTTTTTGTTCAATGAGAAAAAACTTGTTTTGAAAAAAATGTTTTGGTGTAAGAATATTTGGGTTACGGTATAATATACGGGTTGCTCCATTTCTTTTAGTATATTATCGTAATAAGTATCTCTTATTAACTAAATCTCTTGTTTGTAAAAAAAAAGAAAAATTTGAATGGAGGTACAAATGATTCATTTTTTGTTTTTTTTGTCAATAACTTGTTTTTAGAAATAGGACTGCAATAAAGTAAATAATAATGGTTTAAAACGCTCATGAAAACATTATAATTATGTCTCAAACCTTTATACAAAGTGTTAAAGCTTTTCATGAGCTTTAAAGGAATAAAGTTCATGGAAATTTATCGTTATATAATATGTATACTGTCTATTTTCGATGAAAATCTTTCTTTATTAAAAATTGTTATTAATATTTTATTGTGAAGTAAAAAAAAATCTTATGATAACTTTTATGAGGTCCTAAAAGACACTGTGTACGAAGTACCTTATGTCAAAAACTTGGAATTAAAAATAAATATGTATCTCAAAAAATTCTATGAAGTACCTATTGCATTTATAAGTAGAAAAGACGTGAGTAATTTAAAGAAATATTCTACCAGTAATAAAGAACAGCAGGTTGAAATAGACAGCAAATAGCTATAAATAAATTAGCTGCCTTAAAAGTGACAATATACTAAAAACAAATTTCAAAGAATCGCAGATTTCATCTCTGGCGAAAATCGCCGCCACGGAAATTGGGCATAAAAACCTATTATTTTTTTTAAGTTTAAAAATTAAATGCCGCTGCCACTGATGCTGGTTTGACAACTGATTGATTCATATAAACATCGACCTTGAACATGTGATGACGTAAACGCAAAGATCCATTGATTCAACTATATAAACGGTTTACTTAAGATACTTTCAAATAAACTTTAATCTTTAAATTTTTTTTCTTAATCGGATATCAGACATGTTGTACAGTTTAGTTGGAAAAAATCAAATAGTTTATGAGTTTGAAAATTCTTGCTTCTTTAACACTGCTGCTAGATTTATTAAAAAAAATCATAAACATCAAGAAAAGTCCCAGGTTATAACTTGATTAAAAAAGATTACGAAGGAAGAGGTCGTGAAATGTAATAAAAAATAACTTTAACAGTTTAATTCACAAAGTTTATTTGGTTTAATTTATCTATATCGAATTTATGCATCACGGAAAAAAATATTTTCTTTTGTGTTCATACCAACCTCTATCTAACAATGTCATAGAATTTATCGAGAAATTGAAAAATCTTTTATCAGTTTTAAATCCATTTTATGAATATGTATTCTTAGCTGGGGACCTAAATATAAATATTTTCGAATATACTATACTGGTAACAAATTTCAAATATGTCTTGGATCACTTTAATCCTATTTAATCAATAACTAAATTCACTAGGATTAACAATGTGTCTTCAACGTTTATAGAATTCATAATTACAAGCGCCAACATAGAAGTTATAAATAGTAACTCTGTAGAACTCTCGAAAGGACTAACAGACTATAACTTAATATTTATAACGTTTAACTTACCTAAAATACAGGCGAAACTAAAATGGACTTATTATAAGGAATATAACAATATTGATGAAGATAGGTTTACGCAAAATACACAAAAAAATCTCTGGCAACAAATATACAAACATATACAAATTAGCCTTTATTAAGAGGACTGGACGGCTCAGTGAAGACCGTGCATTGGGAGTGGAGGTGTAAAGGTGGGTGATTCTAGAGTTGGCAGAAAGGAACGTTTTAGGTCTACTTCCCCCACTTTTACTACTATTAGTACTACTACTCATTTCTGTGAAGAAATGACAGGAAAGTGGAGGATGACTCCTAAATTGCTTAAAGATAATTGATTTACTGACAAATATATATTTTTTAATAGTTCTATTAATAAACCTAACTATAGGTTATGTTTATTTCAAATACGCTAAAACAAATTATTATGACTATGACATAATAATAAATAAACTTTTTAGGAAAGGCTGTGTCGATGGTTCTTGCGTTAGTGTTGCGTGACCCAAAAAGCTAAATATAAGACAAGTATACATCGCATATTATTGGACTTTCATTAATTAATGGTAATTTTAATAGAGAACTATATTTGAAAATATTTGATATCATTTGTCTTCTAATAGTTGAACCCATAGAAAATCAGTTAGATACTAATGGAAATAGGAACCTAAACGAAGATCTAATATATTTTGAAAAAGATGGGGAACGAAACCTCACATGGAAGAAACCTCACATTGTTTTTTCTGTGAGACAATATTTTAACAATATATTTCCAGATTAGTAAACTCGAAGAAAAGATCCAATAGAATGGCCACCAAGATCAGCACATCTAACACCTCTCGATTTTTTTTCTAAGGTCAGCTTAAAACACAACCAGATTCCGTTAATGACCTTCGTCAAAAAAATCAACAAATTATAACAAAATAAACATTTATTCTCAGAACAGTATTTCAAAATATACGAAATAAGTAGAAGAAGATTGAATTTTTGTTTTGCTTAAAATTGAATGTGTAAAGTAGGTTAATAAAACACACCGTTTAGTTTGGTTGTCATCTATTAATTAATTCGTGTTTGATTATAATAATCGTTACATGTATTCAATATTGCTGAGTAGCAATGTTCCACTTAAGCTATTGCCTAAAGATTCAACAAATATTAGAATAACTAATAATGTACAGTGTGTTCCCTACACCTACCCTTTTTTAGAGAATAAACTTCACTAGTGAAGGAAATTCTGATTGTAAAATCTAAAAACTAATAAGTAAAAGGTGAAAATACAACATATTTATACAATCTTAAATAATTACATAATTAAAACAAAACCAAACCATTTTTAAAGTAAATAAATCCCCATATTTTAAAACGAATGGAACGTTCTTAATAGTAAAATAAATAAAATATTTATTGACCTATATTTCTATGGTATGCTAAACTCATTACCCAAATATAAAATTATAAACAATAGAAATCGCTAAACATTATTGTTTACATTAACAATTAACCATTAAGTATTTGTTTCCTAGAAGAAACTTCTTCTAGAAAATATATTTATTTCACAATATATCAGTTATTACAATAGAATGATATTATTTAATTATTTCAAAAATTAAACTATAGCTATATCTAATACAAGTCTTAGTACTCAACACCTAGATGTAAAAACATCTGTATGTGCGTAGTAAAGTTTTCTAATAATTTATTACATTTATTTGTAATCTTATTCTACACCGTGAAATCCAAAACAAAAACAATTCTACTATAACAATTTGCATATACAATCAAAAGATTAATAATGTTAACATCATAGATCTCTTAAATCTACCCAAATAGACATAAAATCACAATAACTAGTTCAAAATCCTTACAAATTGATGGTGATTTTCAAAGATTACATTTTTTGTTAGTAATTTAAATCTTTTCATTCTAGAACATATTTTTACCTGGAAGTATAACACTATTTTGTTGGGTTGCACTTTGGTGTCTTTGTGTCCTTAATTCTACACTGATACTTAAACTAAACAATATTTACACCTATAATATGCTGAAATAAACATTTTTACAGCGTGTTATTATATGGTTTTAGACGATTTTGATGTACCGTCATTTGCTTACCTTTATCATTTTTAATATCGCAATTAACACCATTTACCTTGACAACAGTATAAGGTCCTTTGAACCACGGATCTAATTTTTGTCGTCCTTCGTTCGTAAGTAATACAAGATCACCTGATTTAAGAAATAATTCTTTTGAATTTTTAGTGTCGCAAATAGCTTTGCGATTTTCCTTTGCCTTTTCCAAATACTCTTTAGCTCTCTTATGCGCAACTTGCAACCTATACCTAACTTCTTGATGATGCGCATCTATATTATAAAGAGGATCTACACATGATCCGTTTAGGTTTTCTGGTATATTAACTTTTCTACCAAACACTAACTCGAAAGGTGTATAGTAATAATATGTACTGGGGGTTGTGTTGAAACAAAATGAGAAAAATTGTGTCCATATATCCCAGTCTGTACACGCATCATTAACATACATCCTCATGAACTCATTAAGAACACGATGATTTCATTCACATCCGCCTATAGACTGACTATGATAAGCGGTGGACATGTTATGCGTAATGTTGAGTAGTTTAGAAAGGCTTTGAAATAGTTCGTTCTTATATTCTGTCCCCAAATCTGTCCTGTTGATTTTCATGGGTCTATATACAAGAATAAACTTTAAAAAAACTCTGGACGCTTCTTTATTGGGTATTGGTTGTATAATGACGTATTTAGTTAGTTCGCATTGTATTGTTACAGCATAAGCAATTCCTAAATTCGACTTTTGGAATGGACCTATAGTATCAACACAAACTATGTCAAATGCTTTTTGAGGCGTTGGTATCAACACTAGAGGCTTCATATGTCTCGCGGTTGCTTTATTTATTTGACATTTGTGACAATTTTTACAAAAATTCACGACTTCATGAGACATTTTTCTCCATTTAAAAGAAGACGTTAACTTTTTAAGCAAACGTTTTTGTCCACAGTGACCTCCGAACAAGGGGTCGTCATGAATTTTTTAAATTAATTCGTTTCTTTTTTCTTTGCTTGTTATCAATTCCTGAGAATTGCAAAGCACAATTGTAATATTTTGTATTATTTCATTAACTTTTTCTTTAAAATCATTTATAGTGCACCTTGTAAATATATTATCATTCATATATAATTTAATTTTTGAAAACTTGCAATCACCAGCCATTTTTTCTAGCTGAGACAATATTTGCTCTAATGCAAAATTATCGTTAATGATTTTCAGTTTACCTTGAGCGCTCATTTTTCCTTTATAACTTATTAATATCTTTATATAATTTTCATAAATTTCAAATTTCAGTAATGGTAATTTAATGACGTCAACGTTATTTAATGTCTCAAAAATTTTAGATTTAAGAATATTCTCATTGCATAGTTGCTTTTTTGTATTATTGTCCTCATTAAGTTTTATATTCATTGACCTTGTTATAGCAAAAACAGAACTTACACAATAAATTTCTTTAAGACTATTGATGCTTATTCTTGACAATGCGTCCGCACTGACATTATCCGTACCTTTAATATATTCAATATCGAAATTAAACTCTTCTAAATCTAAACACATTCGTGTTAATTTAGAACTAGGATCCTTCATAGAGAACAAATAAACTAATGGTCTGTGGTCAGATTTGACTAAAAATTTTCGACCATATAAATAGCACCTGAAATACTTAATAGCCCAATGAATTGCTGTTAATTCTTTTAAAATTGTTGGTTTATGTGATTCTCCTTTCGTGAAACTTTTGGAAGCATATGATACAGGGAGCTCAATTCCATTATTATTTTAGCATAGTTTAGCATAGCACGGCACCGCATGCAATGTTTGATGCATCGGTCACCAATATGAATGCTTTAGAAAAATCTGGGTATTGAAGTATTGGATGACTAATTAAGGAATTTTTTAGAAGATTGAATGAATTGTCGCATTCATCTGACCATTCGAACTTAGCATTTTTCTTTGTCAGCTTGTTTAGTGGATATGTAATAGTTGCAAAATTAGAAATAAAGCGGCGATAATAGTTGCAAAATGCGATGAATCGTTTAACCTCGTCCGATGAAAGGGGAGTTGGGTATTTGCTGACTATATCATATTTTGATTCGTCGAGCAAAATACCTTTGTCTGTTATTTTATGTCCCAAAAAAGTTACCTCCTTTCTGAAAAAATTACATTTTTGTGGTTTTAATTTTAAACAATATTTCCTGCAAGTGCTAAAAACATCCTTTAAATTTTTTAAATGATGATCCTCAGAACAGCCAATTACAATTAGATCATCCATGTACAAAAAAGCCTTTTCTGGAGTGATACCTGCAAAAGCTAAAGACATCATTCTTTGAAAACTGTTTGGACTAACAGATAATCCAAATGGAAGTCTTGCGAATCTAAAAGAACCTGCATCGCTGCTAAAGGAAGTAATGTCACTTGATGTTTCATTAGGAGGAATTTGATAAAATCCAGACATAAGATCTACAACCGAAAACCACTTAGCTCTGCCGAGCTGATCTAAAATATTGTCAATATGAGGAAAAGGAAATTTATCTGCCACAAGGGCCTTATTAACACAACGAAAGTCTATACATAATCTCCTAGCTTTTTTACCGTCTGCGCTTTTTTTAGGTACTAATAATACCGGACTATTATATTCCGACACCGATGGCTCGACAATGTCATTACGTAGCATTTTCTGAACTTGCATATTTATTTCATCTTTTAAAACTTGTGGTTATCTATAATTTTAAATATACATGGGTCTATTACTACATACTTTTAAATCTTGCTTATAAAAATTATTCACCGTTAACTGATCCATTTTTAAAGCAAATATATCTGAATATTCCCTACACAATTCGAATAGATCGGTCCTAACAAAATCTGGTACATCCTGATTAATTTCAGACATAAGTTGAGTATGTCGGTTTTTAGTTTCCGCTTCAATTTTATAAATATTAAATTCGTGTAAGCTAATTGTTTTCAGCTGTGGTGATTCAATATGTAAACTACTAGAAGTTGTGTTTATTATTTTGACGAGTTGGTTTTCTTTCGATACAATTGTTCTTGCGATAAACACTCTTGACACAATTTCCTTATTAATCACCACGGCATCCGATTTCAAACTTTAATTGATCAACATGTCTAATTACTTCGCACCTAGGTGGAATATAAAGAATGTTATTTTATAAACTATCAAAAATAGGAATAATTTTTATTGTACAATTTTCTAATTTTAAAGTCATGATCCATTGCGAATAATCTATGACAGCATGATATTTAACCAAAAAATCTCTCCCCAATATTCCATCACTGGGTATTGGAAAGTCATCATTAACTATGTGAAATTGATGATTAACTGCAAATTGTTCAATAAAAATATTTGTCTTGGTAGTTCCTAAAACATTTGTTATTCTATTAGTTACCACTTTTATTTTACCTAGATTGGAACAATTTAATCGTTGATCAACTCGTACCTTTGTTTTCTTAAAGACCGATATATCTGCGCCTGTGTCTACTAAAAGAGAATTTTGCATTCCTGTCATTTCAATATCCAAAAAAACAAAATTTGACAAGGACAAGTTAAAGGAATATACGTTTTTTACCGATTCATCATGTCCCCTAACACACGGTCCTGCTGGGGGTCCATTTGGTTTCCCGAATCGTTTTCATTGGTCATAACGCGCACGTTATTTCTGGACGAGTTATTGTTATCATTGGAATAGTTATTTCTGTTAAAGTTATTATTTCCCCGATTATTATTGAAATTATTACCTCCACGGGTATTATGGTTGTTGTTACCATTTCCACGATTACTATTGTTGTTAAAATTTCCACGATCGTTATAATAATTATTGTTAAAATATCCATGGTTATTACCCCTATATCTTCCCCGATTTTGATAATAGTTATTATTATCCTGTTGGTTTTCAAAATCATTTCTCGGGCTGAAATTTCTTGGTTGGTTAAAACGCGTAGAATATCTGTCCGTCTTGAGATGAAAGATACCATTGCTATTGCTTGCGGCCGTTAAGGAATTAACAAATTTGGTCATGACCTCCTGAGTGGTCGAAAAAGTCCCGACTTCCATGATGAGTTTAGCTCTTTCATTATTTGTATTTTGAGTAAGTGCACGAATTGTAGTTTTAACCGTGTAATTTTCAGCCACTTCAGAAGGGACTCCTTCATTTACATATGCTTGCCAACTCCTCAATTTCCAAATCGTAGGTTACTTCATCTTTATTGTTTTGTTTACAATTTCATAGTTTTGCTGCTAATAAACGAGTACTTTCTTTCTTTATTCCCGTCCTAAGTTTAAGTATTATTTCGTCTAGAGTTCCCTCATTAGTTATTAAATCTCTAGCTTTACCGGTCAGACGTGTTTTTACTAACGCTACCGCATTATCACGAAAGTCATTTGAGTTTTGTTTTAGCAACTCTACCGCATCTAAAAATGATCTAAGGTTATCAGGTGAACCATCAAACGAGCTCGGAAGAAGCTTGCTTGCAAAGTTTAAAAATTCAATTGGCGTTAAAGGCATTGTTTCCGTTTCAGTGTTTATCTCAAGATTTACTTTTTCTTCTTCGTCTGTATCGTTTGATTGTTTCTCCTCAACAAATTCCTCGACTACGACCGATGGATCTATTTTTCCAGATATATTAACGGGTACTTTATAATTTACTTTTAAAACCGTAAACGCTCTAATTACCTTATTCCTAACTTTATTAAATTGTTTTTTGCAAAGGCTCTGCTCTAAGAGATCGAAAGAGTCCCAATGGTTGGCAAGAAAAACGCTGAATTCATTAAATAACTTAACTAACTGATCGCGAACATCATCATGTATAACTTTATTTTTAGGTATCTCCTTTTTTAAAACTCGTTTCGCTTGATTTACGATATCCCCATATTGTCTTACTAAAAATAAATTTACTATTTCATTAGATGTATGCATCTATTTTGTATATATGTTACAATATAAGGATATTTAGATTAAATCGATGATAGGCAGCTAAATGATATAGGTACACAAAAAATCGACTTACATTATATTTATTACTGCTACACTGGAACCCACAAAACTTATCACCTTCATTATCACTTTTTCACTTACTTCACTCACACCATTTTCCATTTACGCCATTTCACTATAGTTTATACAGTTTTTTTTTTATAAGTCTTTTCTTTTAAATGTCTTAACTCGCGGCTATATATTTCGATTGTCTTTACATTGCCGGATTCACGGTGACTTTACTCAAGTCTGTGTTCGACACGTATGTAGATACTTGTGCAGTCAAATGTCTTCGGGCTTGGTTTTTCATCCTCTTATGATAAGCTCTAAGTAACCTCATGACTAGGATAGCAAATAAACATGCAAGGATCAGGTACATAACTACTTTGACATCCTAAGTAATATTATACTCCTGTTCTTGCACAATAAAATTAGAATTTACAACACCATTTTCTTGTACTTTTTGCTCTGTTGATTTTGATTGACCCATAAGGCTGATAAACTGATCAGACTGTTTTAATTGTACCCATAATTTACCGACGCACACCCGATTTTACCACTTCGCCTTTAACTTTCATAAACTTTTTTTAACACTTTTTTTATATATGGTAGTTTTTCTTCCCTTACCTATATAATATTTGTATCAAATTTAATTTTTCTAACTTTTTTAATTTTAGAGGTATTTGCAAGAAAATTGACACCCTGTATGTGAGGTAATAGATCCCAGATAACGCAAGACATGCTAGAAACAGACCATTTAAGTACCATTTTTGACCCAGTGTTTAGGACATTTTTCGTACATTCTTGCAAAGATGCTGCAAATAAATAATTTTAGCTATCAAGTTTCTGACTAGGTGTCGTCGAAAAATTATGAATAAATAATCTAATATAAAACCACTTCACCACAACATTTCGTTTAAATCTCTACTGATATATTCCAAAACTATCCCTAAATTATATATTTAAATAGAGCCATCGAAATTATATAGTTATCTTTAAATTATTGTAAAATGCAAATCCTGCACTCTCCCTCCACTTATTCATTAAACATTTAGTTATTTAAAATTCCCAACTTGTTTCGGACACCACTGTATTTAGAATAACTAAATGTTTAATAAATAAGTGGAGAGAGACTGCAGGATTTTCATTTTACCTTAACCCACTAACAAGCATGGACTATTTCTTCTTTTTTAATTATTGGTTGAAACTAAAAGACATCAGATTTACGTTGGCAGTACTGGCTGTAATGAAGCTATGAACGGGTCGTAGGCGGCAGTTTTTATCATCTTAACCGGCTAAAAAATATCGAATAGAAATATTAATCTATGGTTTAATATTTCAGATTTTAACGGTGTAATATCCTGTCATTTAGTTTCCGCGCTTGTGAATGAAATTAGTTCTAGTAGTTATAAGGACTTAAAATTCATCTATTGCTTCTGCAGGTAGGTAACACTTCTTTATTAATTAGGGGTGTTTTAAGATAAAAAAAATATATTTATGTAAAATAGGTGTAATTTTTGTTATGTGTTGTATTGTTAAAGTATATATAAAATACATTTAATGCTGTCAACTAAAGGTAAATATTTACAAAACGGTTTTCAGCTTTTTTACCAATAAAAGGGATATTTCTTGTTTAAGCACTTTGTGTTAATTATAAAGTTCATAAATGTGCTGGCGAAAACACGAATTGGCCCTTTTTTATAAATGAAAGTCCTTTTTTTTAATGAAAAAAATAATCAAACTTACGGCTCTTAAAGTAAATGACCCTCTTGAGTGGCTTAAAATCATATTTTTGGGGCACTTATTCACTAAATGACAATATATTTTTCTCGATTTTTCCTAAAATATTAGGTCTTACTTTCATAAATACTCTAGAAAAATGTAGACAAGCAAAAAGTTTTAAGTAAAATCGGCAAAATGGTCGTTCTGATTCTATCTATCTCTTTTCTTCTTATTATAATTATAAAGGTGTAATTACAAATGTTTTACATTACATGGCTATATGATTCTAGACACGCCGTTAAAAGGCGCATTTGCCATGTCCCTTTTGGTACTTTTAAGAATATTTTCTCTGGGTATATAAATAGAGTAAAGCACACATTAGAAAAAAAGACAATTAAAAATAAACTCAAAGTAGTAAAAAACTATCTTGAAATATATAATTGCTGAGTGCTTTTTAGAAAAAAAAAATTTTTTTTAGTGATCACTAAAAACACCCAATCGTTGAAAACTGGTCTATTTTTTAGTGAACCATGGTATGTTGATAAGATCTACATCTAACTAACTATCTACTAACTCTAACACGTATGGTTCCTTTTGTAGAGATATTTGTATTAAATGGATCACCGATAATTCTACAAAACTTGGAGAACCAGGAAGAGTTATAGAAACAGATGAAGCAAAATTTAGAGAAAGAAAATATAACAGAGGAAGAAGAAAGGTCATGTAGTGGGTTTTTGGAGGCTTCAAAGGGGAAACCAGAAAGGTGTTTTTTGTACCTATTCAGGATAGGACTCTCAAAACCTTTTAAGAAGTCATTAAACAATGGGTAATGCCTGACACTACCATATTATCAGATTGTTGGAAATCCTATGAAAAATTAGACCAGGAAGGATTTGAGTATTTTACTATCAATCACTTAATTAATTGTGTGATCGTAGTGACCCGTACTTAAAATGTAGAACGAACGCGGAAAGTTCGACGAATAATTCCACTATATAGAAAAAAAAAAAAATAACATTTTGATGGATATTTAGCAGAAATTTGTTTAAATCAAGTAATTTTTAAGACACTGATATTCACAAGTTTTTTATTGAAATTGGTATGATATATCCACCTGTTGTTTAGTATAATAAAATAAATAGAAATAATATTATAATTAAGAAAATATATATTTTTTTTATTGGGTTGGGCTATAAGTTAGTTCTCTTTTAGTTTAATAAAAAAATAATTACTATAATATCTTCACATCTTTAGCATATTCAATGGATTCTACTACGTGTGTATTGCTCATATGGACATGATTCAACACAAATTCATTGTAAAACTCTGTAGTGCAGTGATAAACTTTTCGTTTTTAAGCGACGGCGACTATTTTCTGGATCCATTGCGAATAATCTATGACAGCATGATATTTAACCAAAAAATCTCTCCCCAATATTCCATCACTGGGTATTGGAAAGTCATCATTAACTATGTGAAATTGATGATTAACTGCAAATTGTTCAATAAAAATATTTGTCTTGGTAGTTCCTAAAACATTTGTTATTCTATTAGTTACCACTTTTATTTTACCTAGATTGGAACAATTTAACCGTTGATCAACTCGTACCTTTGTTTTCTTAAAGACCGATATATCTGCGCCTGTGTCTACTAAAAGAGAATTTTGCATTCCTGTCATTTCAATATCCAAAAAAACAAAATTTGACAAGGACAAGTTAAAGGAATATACGTTTTTTACCGATTCATCATGTCCCCTAACACACGGTCCTGCTGGGGGTCCATTTGGTTTCCCGAATCGTTTTCATTGGTCATAACGCGCACGTTATTTCTGGACGAGTTATTGTTATCATTGGAATAGTTATTTCTGTTAAAGTTATTATTTCCCCGATTATTATTGAAATTATTACCTCCACGGGTATTATGGTTGTTGTTACCATTTCCACGATTGCTATTGTTGTTAAAATTTCCACGATCGTTATAATAATTATTGTTAAAATATCCATGGTTATTACCCCTATATCTTCCCCGATTTTGATAATAGTTATTATTATCCTGTTGGTTTTCAAAATCATTTCTCGGGCTGAAATTTCTTGGTTGGTTAAAACGCGTAGAATATCTGTCCGTCTTGAGATGAAAGATACCATTGCTATTGCTTGCGGCCGTTAAGGAATTAACAAATTTGGTCATGACCTCCTGAGTGGTCGAAAAAGTCCCGACTTCCATGATGAGTTTAGCTCTTTCAATATTTGTATTTTGAGTAAGTGCACGAATTGTAGTTTTAACCGTGTAATTTTCAGCCACTTCAGAAGGGACTCCTTCATTTACATATGCTTGCCAACTCCTCAATTTCCAAATCGTAGGTTACTTCATCTTTATTGTTTTGTTTACAATTTCATAGTTTTGCTGCTAATAAACGAGTACTTTCTTTCTTTATTCCCGTCCTAAGTTTAAGTATTATTTCGTCTAGAGTTCCCTCATTAGTTATTAAATCTCTAGCTTTACCTATCAGACGTGTTTTTACTAACGCTACCGCATTATCACGAAAGTCATTTGAGTTTTGTTTTAGCAACTCTACCGCATCTAAAAATGATCTAAGGTTATCAGGTGAACCATCAAACGAGCTCGGAAGAAGCTTGCTTGCAAAGTTTAAAAATTCAATTGGCGTTAAAGGCATTGTTTCCGTTTCAGTGTTTATCTCAAGATTTACTTTTTCTTCTTCGTCTGTATCGTTTGATTGTTTCTCCTCAACAAATTCCTCGACTACGACCGATGGATCTATTTTTCCAGATATATTAACGGGTACTTTATAATTTACTTTTAAAACCGTAAACGCTCTAATTACCTTATTCCTAACTTTATTAAATTGTTTTTTGCAAAGGCTCTGCTCTAAGAGATCGAAAGAGTCCCAATGGTTGGCAAGAATGGTCTTTATTCAGTTACAAAAAAATGTATAAAAAAACAAACGGTAATTCTTGGAAAATATTTTCTGATAATCCATTGCTCAAGAAGGCCAATAATCCAATTGTGGTAAAAGTTTATTAGAATTTACTGGTGATTTTACTTATTCATTTAATACATTTTTTTCTACAGAGAGCCCAGCAATTAATTAGACAAATATATAACACATGACATCAAAATGGGGGAACAGATGGATGTTATATACCTGGATTTTAGCAAGGCTTTCGATCAATTGAATCATAGTTTAATTGTTGATAAGCTTAGTAATTTTGGATTTTCAGCTGTCTCTCTTCAATTGTTTCGCTCATATCTATGTGGTAGAAGTCAGTAGGTGGAGTTACAATACGGCGAAAAGTGAAGCTCCTATGATGTAGTTTCTGGTGTCCCGCAGGGATCTGTGCTTGGACCGCTACTGTTTAACTATTTTATTAACGATATTGGTGATAAATTAGATTACGATTTTTTACTTTATGCAGACGATATCAAGTTATATAATAAAATAAGAAATCTAGCAGATTGTCATAGATTGCAGTATAATCTTGACTTGGTAAATGCTTGGTGTGTAGAAAATGGTCTAAAGTTGAATGTTTCTAAATGTAATGTTATGACATACACCAACAAATTAAAACCGTTATTATTTAACTACGCTTTAAATACGAATACATTAATACGCACAAATTCTTTTAAAGACTTGGGAGTGTACTTTGATACCAAACTGTCTTTCTCATACCATATTGACACAGTAGTCTCAGAAGCGTCAAAATCATATGGATTTATTTATAGAAGCACTAAGGATTTCAGAAATCCAGATGCCATAAAAACATTATATTTTGCATATGTACGATCGCGATTGGAATATGCTTCGGTGATATGGTCGCCGGCTTAAAATGTACACATTAACAATCTAGAGCAAGTGCAAAGGCGCTTTTTAAAATACTTATGTTTTAAGTGTGATAATGTATACCCACCTCAGGGTTTTCCATATGATGATCTGCTCCAACGTTTTAATATTTGTTCCCTAGAAACTCGACGAACCTTTTCTGATCTTATGACATTGCATAAATTACTTAATTATCTAATCGATAGTCCGCCATTAGTGTCAAAATTATATTTTTTTGTGCCTCGTCTCAATAATAGACATCATACCACGTTTCATCTCCCTACTCCTAGAACAAATCTACTTAAATTTTCACCAATTTATACCATGTGTAGTATTTACAATAATGATGCTCATTTTGACATTTTCAATATTACAAAGGAAGCCTTATGTCGCTCACTTGAACACTAAGCCACAAGTAACCTGAGTTTGTATTAAGCTATTTTTTGTAAATAATATAGCCATTTCCGTTAATAAAAATTGAGGTTTATAGTCAGCACATTAGGTTTTGATTGTTTTTGTTACTTATTTTCTATGCCTCTTATTGCTTTTTATGCAATTTTTTAGTTAGTTTTAGTTAACTTAGAAGATTTTTGTAACAAGTTATATATACATTTTTCTTAATTAGCATAAGTTATATTTATGTATTTGAAGGTCTTTCCTGCCTTGTAGATGGGTATTTATTTACCTGTAAGGCTTGTATTGTAAAATTAATAAATAAATATAAATGAAGCGTATGAGCTTAATATAGCTTCTAGGGTCGCTGGATACTTGCTACACATGCCGCTAGTCTGGAAGCTTATTTTAATCAGAAAATTACATAAACATTATAGAACTCAGGAGACGGTGATGTTGTTATTACGGAAAAACATCTCTTGCTATTAATTTATATTTATTCGAAAATTCTCATTTTATTTTCCACGTGTACTTCTCCAACACTCAATACGGAGCAACCTAATACGCGCAAAAATGTCAAACAAAATATGAACGTTCCCCTACCATCTAGCAAGTATGCGTCCTTCCGCTATGTACACGGCCATATGTGTGGCCATACATGATATTTAATTTAAGTCGTCAATTGAACGCTCCGCTATCCTCACCGGTCTGCTGCGCTAACCGCCTTATGTGTGGCCTTACACGAGTATTGCAATTTATTTTTTAAAATACATTATTTATTAAAATATTTCGGAATATGTTGGATAGATTAAAGTCAAATTTGACCTACTTTTATTATTTGGAAGGAGTAAAATAAATATGATATTTATTTTACCATTACCATTAGATGGTGCATCATGCACAATATTGGTTGACTAAAAAATTGTCATAACTTTTTTGACATCCCTGTATGCACACTTGTAAGTAACTATCCAGCATTTAATTTTTGCCAAAAAAGTATACGAGGCTGGGGTAAAAAATGTTCTGGTTTAATAAATGTATTGTTTATCTATAGGCGCGTACAGATGTGTGTAATTCAACGTGCAACGCAATAAGCAATGCAATATGCAATATAACAATAGGTATTTATGTCATTGCTGCAACTTTCTCTGCAAATAAATGTATCTGTATTTGAAACGAACATGTTGACCAATGAAATTATCCGGTCGGGCTCTTTTTTTTGTTTTAACGTGATGTTTGCTAGAAAAAAGCCAGCCTTCGAAAAGATATCATCGCTGTTATTTAAAACTCAGCTATTTAATAAAAGAAATGGTACGGAGTTGTTTCATGTTTTAAAATCTCAAGAAATATGTGGATAATATAAAAATTATACTTTATATTAGGGAAAAAAACAATTAAGGTTTTTGAGAGGTTCTGTTTACAAATACAAAATAAAAAGTTTAAATGTAACTTAAGTTACATTTAAACGTTAAGAATTTAAGATAGTTGCGTTAGATTTGTGATTTTTCTTGTACTTCTTTAAGAATTTCATTAAAATTTACGAAAAAAAGTAATCCTCACTTAAAATGGGATAAAGTTTTAATTAATTTGAAATAGATGCATGCATTTTAAAATATTCGTTTTATTATTATACTCTTAAATCTTGAATCTTATAAATCCTAATATCATCAAAATGATAATATTCATTTAAATTTTTGCTTGTATTTTCTTAACAAATTCAGTTAAAAACACTTTTATTTTCTTTCTATTTTTACTATTATGACTTTTACTTTCCTTCTGTAAAGTGTTTCCACATTAATAGGTATAACCATTTATAAAAATCAAAATATAGATGATTTTATAAGGGTTTGTAATTAGCAAGGGCTTATATAGTAAAAATAAACTCATATTATTCTATCATAAACAACACAGACAAACGACTCGTATGTCACTTATTGATTTTAAGCTTTTAATTACACTGATTGGACCAAAAATAGGAAGATGTGATTGATTTTGACATTCTATCTCACAAATCATTCCCAAAGTTTGTTTGACAATAATTGGTGCTTTGAAAGAAATTATACAGGTAAGTTTTTTTAGAATTTTATTTAATTTAAAAAGTAAACCACAAAGGCTAACAAAGGTCTTTAGAAATCAACAACATTAGTAAAGTAATGAGAACGTTCATTTAAAGAAGGACTTCTAGAATAAACGAATCATGTGAGTCAAATGAGTGGATTGATGCAGCCGGAGATGGTTCAGGTTGGGATGCCAAGACTTGATAGGTATTGGGTAGTTCTGAAAAAAAATAATTTAAAATATGAGGTTGGTGTTAAGCTGTGTTGATAATATTTTGGTTAAAAAAACCTTGCTCAGCCTTAAAAATTATTTCTTTTAGTGCTTTTTCTACGCGACTCCTAATATTTCGTGGATAAGTCTTTAGCTTTCTATCAACCAAATTGGCAAAATGCTTATATTCGCCATCAGAAGAAATCGTTGGTTCATTCTGAGAAGTTGACGAATGTAAAACTCCAAAAGCCTGGGATAATTTTTCCATGTTTTGCATTTCTAATATTTCTTCTGCAAGTGTCGGGGATCGGGATACCCAGCATTTGATATTTATTGCTTATTTATATATGTACTCTTGCTGGCTAAATATGTTGTTGAATTATTATTAATATTATATGTATTTTTATTTTTAATAATTTTTTGGGAAATTTGTTGTTTTTGTATGTAGCTATTTATGCTAAATAAAGATTATTATTATTTTGTTATTCTTTTCGGTCCTTTTAATAGTGGAATGAGAGAACTATTTGGTTAACTTCTTTTATTATCGAAGACATATTTTCTTTAGCCTGATCATCGTTTGTAGTCTGAAAGAAAATTATTAATGTTAATTTCGAACTTAGAACATCGACAGACTAGAATTACTAAACCATAACTTTGAGTTCAACATGTGCACAAAGACAAACAGGGTGTTTTGTTTACACAAATGTTCATCGATTCTCTATTGTCAAGTCAAGTGTAGAGTAATTTCTTGTCGAATAAAATATTTATTGAACCCTTAATAATTCAAATTCAAATTCAAATTCAAATTCAAATTCAAATTTATTACTCATTTTGGTTATATTATAACAATTTTTAACTTAATTATATTCAATAATAATAGTTAACAGTCATTGTCTTTAACATACACCTAGATGTTGTAACATCTGTTTGTGTATGCTGAGAAATCACAAAATTTTAGTAATAATATAAAATATAACTAACCATAATCTACAACTAAACAAAAATTCTCCAATAAAATTTCCCTTCCCAAAACTATTTAAAAAAATTAAATTTATCTATATTTGAATAAATAAATTTTCTACAGACCTTACTAAAGTTTTTAATATTATTTATATTTTTTAAGCTGTTTGGTAAGATGTTATAAAATTTCGCGGACAAGTATCCTAAAAATCGTTGCCCTATAGTTTTTTTTATGTTTGGTATTTTTAGGTGTCTGTTTATATTATTTCGGGTTGTGTAGGAATGACTAACATAATTCTTGATTTTTTCTGATTTATGTGTATAAATGCATGTTGACAATATGTAAATTGAGCGTATATTAAAAATTTCTTCAGAATATAATTGTTGTGTAGGAAATCTTTTTTGTTTTTTGTATATAACTTTTAAAATAAAGTTTTGTACTACATTAAGTTGTTTTAAACAATTCTTGTATAGACCTCCCCAGACAATCACCCCATACCTTAACAAGGACTCAACCAAGGATTTATAAATTAAAATTAGTAGTTTTTCATTTAAGATATTTCTCAAAATATGAAATCGATAAATAAGTTTACGGATGTTTTGTGTTAATTTTAGAATGTGTTGGTCCCATTTTAAATGTTTATCCACAATGATACCCAGATATTTAGTAAATGAAACTTCCTTGATATCAATTAATTCAAGTTTAATTTGTTGAAAGCTGGGGCGATTAGCAGCTGTTATAGAAAATGCAATATAGTTTGTTTTTTGACTATTGAGACTTAATTTAAAAGAATCCAGCCAGTTCTTGACTGTTGCTAGACCAAGTTCTGCAGTTTTTTTTGTGTCTCCCCAAGAAATTCCGTGAAACACCGCAACCGTGTCATCTGCATATGATATCAGTGACCCGTCATGAATTTTAAGATTGGTAAGAGCGTTAATATAAGTTATAAAGAGTATAGGTCCAATAACTGTTCCTTGTGGAATTCCAATTTTTATATAAGATGGTTCACTAATCTCATTATTTATTTTTAAAGACTGTTTTCTGTCCCCCAAGTAACTTTCAAAGACCCTTGACACTGGACCTCTAATACCATAAGATCTTAAAGTATTTAGCAAAAGCTCATGCGGTACAGTGTCAAAGGCCCTTGCTAGGTCCAGAAACACTGCCAAACACTTTCTATCATCATCAAAAGCCTGATTCACTCGCTTTGTTAATTCGCAGACAGCATCGGATGCGCTGAGCCCCCCAATGAAACCAAACTGATTTTGTGTTAATATGTTATTTTTTTGTAAATAGTCAATAAGTCTATCTTTCAAACATTTCTCGAAGAGCTTGGAAAAATTATTGATCACACTTATAGGACGATAGTTACCTATTTCACATTTATCACCTGATTTATATATTGGAGTGATTATTGATACTTTAAATTGAGTAGGTACTGTTCCTGTTTTAAATATTAGGTTGATAATGTGAACCAATGGTTCAATAAGGTAAATATGAAATTTTTTTATAAATTTTGAGCTAATAGTATCTATCCCAGGCGCTGAATTGTTTTTTAACGAAAAAATATGTTTAATTATTTCATTCCTATTAGTTGGTTTTAGAAACATTGAAGATACACTGTTATGATTAATTTTGAATTGTTTTTTTGGTTTTTTTATTTGGTTTTGCATATTTACTCCTACGTTTATAAAATACTGATTACAAAAGTTTGCCATGTCTTTGTTATTTGAAAATTCTTTGTTATTATTTTTTATTTTTATTATGTCATTTCCTTTAGTAGTAATTTGATTTGTAACCTCATTTATAACCTTATACATTTTGCTCATATTATTCTTAGATTCCTCAATTTTTGTTTTGTAATAGTCATTTTTACATTTATTTATTATTTTACCCAATGAGTTTCTGTATGTTTTATATTGTTGTTCTTTTTCCAAACTATAATTTTTATTCAATTTTCTTTTCATTTTGTCCCTATTTTTTATTGAACATATAATAGCAGCAGTTATCCAAAGTTTTATTTTTTTAATTATTTTTTGTTTTAATATTTTTGTCTCTTCACAGCTTTGTATAATATGTTCGACAACATTATAAAAAATTTTGGTTGCAATTTCGACATCATTAATATTTAAGATAGTGTTTTCCCAATTTTGTTTTATAAGTAAATCTTTTGCCTTCTCATTGTTTAATATTTTTATAGTTTTAATTTTTATATTATTGGAAACATTACCTGCCCGAACCTCGTCTCTAGCAAAATTAAGCAACACAGGATAGTGATCGGTAACGTCAGTTTCCAAAATAAAAGAAAGATGTTTATTTTTGTTTTCCAAAAATTTTTTTTTAAGGAAAATGTGGTCAATACAGGTCCTTGATGTTAATGTGACCCGTGTAGGACCCGTTATAAGGGAGTAGAATCCGTAAGACATCAAGAGAGCTAGGTAGTTATTTGTATCAGCTGAATTTTCAGATAGAGTATTTATGTTTATATCTCCCAGAAGTATTTCTGTTTGGTGATTACATTCACGTAATAAATAATTTTCCAGGTCATCGAGAAAAGACGATACTACCGTCGAGGGAGGTCTATATATACACGTTATGCCATATTGTATATCAGTTATAGCTAAAGTTATCCTAATCAAAGTAATTCCCGACCTAATAAGTTTTATATTTTCTACTTTGTTTATGTTTAAATTATTTTTTATATAAACAACCACCCCATCATTCTGGTTACAGTCTTCCCCATTATAATACATTTTAAAGCCCTCTATATTAAATTCATTACCAACCAATTGCCATGTTTCACCCAAAACAATAATGTCGCAGGATATTAAATTATATGTTTGTAGAAAAACTATCATTTGATCAAAGTTTTTTTTTAAACTTCTTATGTTAAAATGAATGATATTAAAGAGTTTGGAACCTATGTTAATTTTTTTGCTTACATAATCACAGTCCGTACTTTCTTGATCCGCATTATCTAAAACGTCCAGTTCTTGTAGCACTTCTACCTCTTGCCTATTATTTGCCATAACTTCCATCATAGTCAATTTTGTTTTTCAAAAGCGTGATTTGATGTTCAAAAGACGGACAAGTTTTGTCGTTTGCGGCATGATTTATATTGTGCTCCAAATTAAACTTTGCGTTTGCATGAATACAATTGATGCATTTTTTTTGGTTTTTTGGGCACTCCTTAACTGCGTGTTTCTCCGAACAATACTCACAAAAGACCTCATTCGGACATTCCGTATTTTTGTGAAAAAATCCTTGGCATTTAAAACATCTGGGTACATTTATATCTTCAAATACTGGGTAACGCTGCCATCCTATATATAGTTTCTTTACTGCAATTAACTTATGAAATAATTTGGCTGAACAATTTCCGTAGATAGTATAAGAATCTTTTTTTTTATTGAGTTTAAAGAAAGTTATTTCTAGGTGGTCCATTGCTTCAATAAAATGATTTTGTTCCCGGATTCTGGCCTCTACAAATTCACTATTTAAATCGTCTTTATCATTTATTTTATAGTCAATTATCTTGAAGCGGGGATTTCTTAGTTTTGTCACCTCTATGTTGTAGCCATTCAATTTTTCTTCTGCTTCCTTTTTAAGTATATCTATATCATTTTTTCCCTGGCATTTAACTAGAATATAGCCGTTTTTTGTACTTTTTATACTATTTACACTAATCTTTAATTCGGCAGGATTTATCTTCTTTCTCAAGTCTTCCTTTATTTTTTCAATGTTCTGGTGTTTTTTTGGCCTAATAATAAGGCTAGGAATATTTGTTTGTTTTTGATGATTTAATGGCTTTTTAAGGATATCACTGTATTGTAAGGAACTTAATACATGAGCTTCACTTTTACTGGATTCAAGACTTTCTATTTTTGGTTGTAGTAGGGCAATTATTTCTTCTTTGCTTTCTATTATTTTATTTTTATCCTCTATTGTTCCTTGAAGAAGTTTGTGAGGTTTAAATCTTTGACATTCAGTGCAATCAAATCTTAAAATTCTCTCACCTTTTAGTTCTAGGACCTTCACTTCCGATGCTGACAAATTCCCACAATTCTTACATATTCCTTTTCTTCATGTGTCACATTGGAAAAGTGGTTTAATTTTAGTTTTACACACATCACACTCCATTTTTAATCAGCTTTTTATTTTTCGTAAAGTTCAGTAGTAAAAATTGCTAGGCGCGGCAACACCAACAAACCAAACTAATTTTTTAAATTGATATTCCCTTATTTTCGTTTGCAGTTGAGCCCACTGTAAATAGGGACATTAAGGGACCTAATTTTTCAGGCTATTCTCAGTTGTGATTGTCTGGAACGGCAACACTGTTACTCTATAATTGTACTAGAAATTGTACAATTACAACTCAACTGAACAACCACAATAATACAGTCCGAAAACAGGCCCAGGAGCCTAGCAGAAACACCTGCATACCATATTTATCTGGGCAATCCGGTCAACAATGGAAAGAATTTTAGCACGATACACACTTTAACTGGCCATCAAGCTTCTTTTGTGAATATTAAAGAGCACAAATGCACAATTTGCTTATCAACACTTCCACTAAAACTGCCGACTTTCAAATTTCCAATGATGTAATACTCAGACATTAAAACTTACTGTGAGCGCAGGAAAAGCACAAAATATGGAGAGCAAAATATATGTATAATATAATTGATTTCATTGTTAAATGTTCATTGGAAATAGAAAGTGGACCAGAAAATGCTACATCCTGCTCCGGCTTGTATTTCTTTTCAAGTTAGATTATTGATTATGGCATGTAAAGAGCTAACTACTTTTTTGTTCCTTTAGTTTCCCAGCAATTAAAGTGAGTTCCTTCTTGTTTTCCTCATGGGAATCATAAAAAGGAATTTGCTGTGTATTCTATATAGCAATTTTTATGCTTTGGATTTAAATTGACATTCGAAGTTACAGTCGATCACCAACTCTCGATCTCAACGCTCGATTGTACCAGTAAGTCATTTTCCCTTATTTTCCTAGAAGTGCCCCATTAGGCGAATTTTGTTATCGCATTTGCATTATTTGCCTACTTCAGAATTAGTGAATTTTTCTTTTTTTTTTTATTTGGAGGCTGACAATACTAGATCATTCTTAGTTTGCTGGGGATTGTAATAATTGTCAGCGCACGTTGTCTTTAGAATGTTTCCAAATTTTATTCTCTATAGAGGATAAAAGTTGATATTTAAATATTTGGACTCTTGCTTGGAAACCGTGATTCCACCCGGAAAGAGATTTTATTAGTTAGATTAGATTAATACCCAGAAATTTAGACCAAATCCACTCCGTCACATTCCTATTAAATCAAACAGTTGCATGTTTTTGGTAATCCTCGTTGGTTTGCGAGGTAAAACTAATGATTTTTTTGTTTGTTTTATTTTGGTTTTTTAATTCATCCTGGACTTCAACTTAGCATTTGGGTATCACCTTTTATCTTCCTGGATACTAACATAGATATCTGATATACCTATCTTGACTGTTAGTTAATTTGAACTCTGGGCTCCTTTAGATTTTCATCACTAGGTCAACTAATCATGGATTCCTATTTCATTTCGCCAGTTAAATCGAATGATGAACTAAGACTTAAGCAAAACCCGTTAAATCCCTTTTGAAATCGATCTTAAAGTCAAGTAAATAGAGCAAAACCATATAAATCCGCAAAATAAAATTGCGATTCATACTTTCCTTTTTGTATAGAAGTTAAAGTTTGACTTTGTGTTAAGAAAGTAAAGAATTTACATGTAACCATAATAATAATTACGTTTTTATTTTATTTCTTTACAAAGGAATGTAATTTAAAAAAGTCCTATTTTTTTTACTTTTTTCTTGTTTGTAGTAAAAAATAAATGTGTGAACATATATTATTGTTTTATTTTTTCTTATAAGTAATTTAAATAATATTTTCATAAGTTCACGCATACCCTATTAGCAATTGGAATTTTATATAATGCATTTATTTGGATTTGCCCATCATATTACCCTTGTAGTAGTAGCACACTGCAGGAGAGGTAGAAACGGGTTTTTGCATAGTTAGATCAGTTAAGTAACTAGTTCTAACTAAATAAATAACGTTTTATTTTACCTTTTTTATCTACCTATGATTTCTTTTTATAAATTAATACTGTTGATTGAGTTTATGTCTCGGCTTTGCTTTATGAAGTGTACTATAACTACAACCTAAAAATCTACTAATTTTATTATTTTTGTAATCCTTCTTTTTTTTATTTATAAAGCGGTTTTTTTGGTTCCTCAAATATTGCCACTATACGTCTTTAAATGGTCTCTCTGTATGTAATTATTAATACAAATACAAGCGTAAAGTTACATACTTGGTCATGTGATAAATAATATAATAGTCGTTTATTAACCAGTCAATTATTTTTAAACTCAAAACTGCTTGAAAATTCCAACAACAAAGTGAATGACATTTGTATAATATAATATACTAAAAAATACATAATTAGATATAGTTCTAAAATCACATAATTCCATTTAACCACTTGTGTACAAAAGTGACTTTCTTTTCTAAGTTAACATTTTAAATTAAAACAGATTAAAACTTTAACGCATATTATACGCTTGACATAAAGGTTTAGCTGCTGTGGTGCTCCAATTCAAATAACGGCAGTCATAAATTAGTAAATTATGCTTTGGCTCCCCGGTTTGTACATTTTGAGTGGCAGGGTATAAACAAACATTCGTACATATTTAATTATCGACCCGTGTTTAAAATCTGACTAAGCCACTAGCTGCCAAGTTTGATATTAATCCTCTACCAGATTTTGTAATAGAAATTGCAACATAGAGCAAATGAAATATTTGTGGAAAACAAAAAGTAGTTTCAAATCATTTCATAATATGTATTTATATAAAGTATTAAATGCAACAGATATTCTAAACAATGCACATGAACGACATGTTTGCTTAAGATTTGTAATAGAAATATAGCTTAAAAACATAAGGAAAAAAATTAGATTGGAAACTTAATAATTGATTAGTTTTAATTAAAAAAACAACTTAAATGCTTTCGAAAAAAACTTTATTACTCTTAATTTTTTTTTGAATTATATGCTTTATTCTTAATATGGGTATTGAAAAACTTTGTAATACCGTGCATTTCAACCTCTAGAGAGCCTTGGAGACGCCATACTTGCCCGTACTGTCTATGACATTGGAGATATGTTGTTGAGGAATATTGCGCCATTCTACGCGGGGTTCGGGGTGCTGCCACTGCCCTGCAAAGGGAGTCATGTCTTGCGATAGTGCAGGCCTGTCAAACCGATTGACGCCTTCCCATTCCAGATACTCATTTATAGCTCGTGTGCGGTGAGGCTGGCGTTATCATCCATAAAAGCTGAAGCTTCACCAACAGCTCTAACCATACTGGGACATAAAGGTCTAGAATTTTCCTCATGTATCTGCCACCAGTATAAATTAATTTTGTGCGACCATTAGACATGATACCAACTCAGAATATAGTACTTCTACCTGCAAAGGGTGGTACGGGATGTGCATGAGCAAACTGGTCAGCTCCTGTTGGTTCCTCCGTACCTGTATCCGATGACTATCCTGTATCAAACAAATTCTTGTTTCGTCAGCAAAAAAACCAGTTCAGAGTTCCAAAATTCTGCAGGTATAGTGTGCTTTGGTGCCCAATGTAGTCGACGAACGTTGTGGTCAGTTTGTAATTGGCATACTCTTAACGGTCGGCGATGCCTTCAATCTGTTGCTAGTATATTTGAAGTACTGGTATTGTCATTGTTATGTTTATTCGGATGGTTAAGTTCTTAGGTAACGATGATTAGTTACACGCCAGCATGCAGAAACCCATCTGGAATTATACAAGAGCTTGTTGATGCTGGTCGGGAAGAATGCCACTTCTATGCTTTAGTAACCACAGGTACTATTGTATTATCTATCTTAACCACAAAGTTTTGATAAAGATGTTCTGTTATTTCTATTGAATTTTAGAAATAAAAGACACGACTTTAAAGCATTAAGTTTCAAATTATGAAATAACATTATAAATATATGTAATATATACTTATGAATATATGTAAGCTATTTAAATCGGAATTAAACAATCTATATGAGTGTAGTAAGGAATTTAATGACAACGATATATAAATTTGAGAATAATCTACATATTGTTGCAGTTTGGCATGATATATAGTTATTTTTATATCAGCTATATATAGGGTATCTCGCGAGAGACAAAATTTGACTAAGTGTTTTTTAGGTAAATCCAAGTCGAAAATGTCCGATGTACTTGGGTTATTTTATTATTATGCCCAAAACTAAAATGCTATAATAAAAATTATCTTAAGTATGACGTTCTATCAATATAAAATAGGACGAGTGCCATGAATACTTGTTTTTCTTTTGTTTGTTGACGAGGATACTTCTTTCGTTTATTATTCTGTTACAATAGTTGCGTTAGTTTCACAGAAATATGCATAAATTAGTGTAAAAGATGTAATACTGAATAGTGCTGAATGGTCACCATCAACTAGTGTTCGCAGAATATCACGTCGCACTGCTTTCACCCGAATGACTGTATGGAGAACAGTACATAACTTTGGTTTATACCCATTTGATCTGCAATCAGTCCAAGCTCTGTAACTCACCGCTCTGGGCCCTCGTACGTAGTTCTGAAATTAGCTCATGGCATGTCGTAATTTGGTAGATAACATTTTGTTCACTGATGAAGCTCCATTCAACCGAGATAGAGCTAATAATTTAAGGAACTCCCATTTTTTGGCAGCTTGAAAATCTCTATTCAACAATCAATCGAAATTTTTAACATAATTTTTCGGTTAATGTTTGGTATGGTTTTTTGTGGTTGTTTGGAGATTAGCTAGTCTGATCTGTCGTTGGACATCTGCAATTTACCTTCTGTTCTTAGAGGAGAAACTCTCTTATTGTTAAACTATTATCCGATTCAAAGAAGACAACAAATATGGTTACAGCATGATGGTGCTCCGTCCCACAGTAGTAGAAATGGAACTGAATTCTTAAATAAGACTTTTCCTAGACGTTGGATTGGGTGCAGGGGCTCAGTCCCCTAGCCTCTTGAATTTAATTGTTGAACAGAATTCCATATCTTGAATTTAAATCCTTTACCAGATTTATACTTAGCTTGATTATGCTTGTGGGGGCATATGAACAGTTTAGTGTATGCAGAAAAATTACATACCACGGCTGAACTGCTTCGTAAAATTAATAATATCACTAACTTAAGCTAGGAAGGCTATTAAATTTAAATCATATCTTGGTAAGGAAGCATTTGCGGAGCCATGTTCATAGAGCAATTTCGACTCGAATTTACCAAAGGAACATGTAGAGAAATTTTGTTTCTTACCTCCCGAGACACCCTGTATAATAAGAATGATAAGGGTCCTAAAAGCCTGAGATGCTTCAATAGTAATAGCAATAAATTTAGATTGGACCAAAGAAATTTAATTTAGCTAGTAGCATGACTTATAGTGCAAATGCCTTACTTAAAAACACTAAACATACGGTTAATTGTTTTTGTTCTTTATAGTGCCTAATATAACCCATACGATTTACAAGTCAGATGGTTGTACTAGACAAATAGTTTGAGGGTTTAAGAAAGTCAACATTAAACCCACAGGTATGCAAGGTACTATCTAAGGCTAAAGGTTTGTATTATAAATGCGACTGATATACACTCCCACGCTGCCTCCTCTTCTAATAACTTTGTCCGTCATTAGTAGCTTATAACCGTTATATATCTCTGATTTATACCTCTGAAGATTTTGACTTTAGACAAGCCATGTTATATAATAAGGACAAAAAAGGTTTATTGACTTAACAACAAACTTAACTGCCTTTACAAATTATGGTTAAGTTGAAATTTTCACATTTTGAAACAACTAAAAATATGCAGAAATGGTTTTTGTATACCAGTCTTGTAATTGTAGTGTTCATGTTGCAAAATATGAATAAGAAAGAAGATTTTCCATTACTCAAATTTATTTTTTTAAAAAGGCTGAGATTTCCTAAAGAACATAGTACATTTTACGCAGTCAAATTAGATAAACATCAAAAAAGGTGTCATTTAGATGTTGAAGAAAATATTATGGATTTGGTTAATAATAATCCAGAAATAAGCACTAAAAGAGTAAATAATCTCTTAGATGTGCTCAATATTACTACCCTTATCCACTATTATTATTTCTTTCACATTCAGTTTTCGAAGTGTTATTTTCCCTGAAAATTTTACTAAGATTTGATCTCTATTTTTTTTTTAATTCTAGTATTTTTAAGTTTCAGGTAGGCCATCATTAGTAAAGATTTTAGAAGATTTTAAAGATAGTAGAGAATTTAGTGACTTTTTAAAATTCTGAACATGTATTATTTTGACCAAATCACTTCAAAAAAGGATTAAAAGAGACTCCTTCCAGATGTGTGACCTAGAAAACGACCAAAATAATAAAGCAACACTTTCGAATGTAAAATAAGGCTTTATTAGAAACCCCGCAAAAGAATTGAAAAACTTGGCTGAGGCTTGCTTCAGTCAGAGAATTTAATTATTCTCCCCAAAGGTCGTATTTACATGAATGAAAACTTTAACAATAAAAAGCAAGTCTACTTTTTATGTCTAAAGTGATGCAGTTCCCGTATAGAACGTTGCTGACTAGAATATCCTTAATGACGCAGATTGTGGATACATTTTTAACGAAGTCAGTTAAATCCTTTACTTATATTTTTTATATTTTTTATTTACATTTTAGAGGGTGCTTTATTTTATGCGAATAAATAGTAACAACTAGTTAGGTATATAAAAATAAAATACCTTTTTTTTATTAAGAATTAGCAAGTAAAAATTATTAAAAATTGTCGGGACCGTTCATCATGTGTCTCTTGCCATTCGTCGTTTCCTTAGTCGCCCTCTTGCCCATAATTAATTATTAATTACTTATATTGACTTTCAGCCTACACTCGTGCTAATCTGTTGTTGCTCTTGTTGTAATAACTTATTTATTTTGATGATTTATTTAGCTTCCTTATTAATTAACTTTAGGTTGATGGCTTCTCCCACTCTTGGCTTCTTTTGTCAGTAGCTAAAGAGACTTGCTAGAATGGATTACTGGTGAACTGGACAAAAATAGGTTTGTAGTATATATTTATTTGCAAAAACCTTCGATACCGTGCTTCGTAAATTATTTGAGAAACTTCAGAATAACTGTACAAAATGGGCTCTCGTGAAACTTGCCTTAAACGTTTTTGTTTGCTGAAGGCAGTGTTTTGATATACTCTGCTGAAAATGAGGATGATTTAGAAAGAACTATTAATATCGTCCCAGTAAAATATAGTATTCAAAAATTCAGGGCCGAGTCTAGTGTATTTGCCGCCCGGGTGCAAGAGCTATACTCTATTTCAGAAGTGTATAGAGCAATAAAATGGGGAATTCCGTTCTGTTTGGCTACATTTCGTGGTAGTTCATAGGCGCAGGTACTTATAATATTTATGAATTTAATTTTCACGGATTAAATGCCTTTATTTTGAAAGAGATTAAATACTAAATAAATATTTTTAATCCTTTTGTATAGGTACCTATCTTTTAACGCTTTGTAACATGCAAAAATGGGGTCAGGTAATATATACAGACTATAAATACTTTTAAATCATATTTTAAACGTTAGTAGTCACTGCTACGCTGTATTGTAATCACAATATTATTATCCCAATATTTAAAAAATGGAGGTATTCAGTCCAACGAAAAGATGTACTAAAAATTCTCCACTATCGCTGAGTGAAAAAGTTATTATTTTAAATGTACATGATTGCATAAAACACGATTACCCTAGTTTTACTGTGCAAGAAATTGTTGAAAAATGTTCTCGAATGAGTGGAATTGGAAAGTCCACTATTTTCAAAATGTTGCGGGAAAGAAAAGTAGCAGGTCAAGTGGAATCTCCCAAGCAAAAGCCAGGACGACCTACAAAAGTCCTTGATGAAAATGCTAAATGTATAATTCGAAGAAAAGTTCACTCTTTTTATTTTAAAAAGGAAATACCCACCCTAGACAAAATTTTAATGGAGCTTGGCCGAGATGACAGTATTCCGTTGATAAGTAGAAAACTTTTATGGAAAACTTTAAAAAATATGGATTTTGCCTGGGAAAAGCATAACCGCAAAGCACTTTTACTGGAGAGCGACGAAATTGTTTGTTGGAGACGACAATACTTGAGAAGTATCAAGCAGTACCGCAGGGAGCAAAAGAAAGTTTTTTATCTTGATGAGACGTGGATTAACGAAGGTTATATAGTCCAAAAAATGTGGCAAGACAAAAATATAACCAGTGCTCGCCAAGCTTTCATAGAAGGCCTGTCTACGGGTATTAAAGTACCTTCGGGAAAAGAAAAAAGACTTATAATCACACATATTGGAAGCGAAGAGGGATTTTTAAAAGAAGGTCTGCTAACCTTTGAGTCGACTCGCACAGAAGATTACCATGAAGACATGAACTCAGACGTTTTCGAGGACTATTTTGGTGAAATGATAAAATTTCTTCCGGCTAATTCGGTGGTGGTTCTGGATAACGCATCATTCACGAATAGAGACGATTCACATCATCATTCGAATAGAGACGACGCCAACTTCAAGCTGGAGAAAGCAAGAAATTATCGAAATTTGATAAAAAAAGAACTGCTGGCAATAGCAAACTTACACAAAACTCGTTTCATGAAATACGCCGTGGAAGATATAGCCGAAAAATATAATATAACTGTAATGCGCTTACCGCCATATCATTGCGAACTAAATCCTATAGAACTGATATGGGCGCAGGTAAAAGGATTTGTAGCAAGACAAAACACGACTTTTAAAATGAAAGATGTTAAGCTACTGTTTGATCAAGCCATTACGGAAGCGACACCAGAGAATTGGCGAAAAGCAGTCTAGCATGTAATTAAGCAAGAGGACAAAATGTGGGATCTTGACAACCTCATCGATCAGACAGTCGATCCTTTAATTATAATGTCAAGAGGTGATGACAGTTCGTCAGATGACGAAGAAGACTACAATCTATTATAATTTAAAATTGTTATACACTGTTCAAAAAGTGCCAGATCCAAAAGTGACATTTTCAAATGTTTTACTCTACATATTATGTTCAATAAATTTGTGAAAAAAATATATTATTCCATTTAAACAAAAGTAACTTTCTAAAATAAAATAGCATTTAAGTACATTAATTATAAGGTAAAAAACAAGTCCCAGTTGCACGCCTTTGGCGAACCGTTTTCAATGTTTATCAGTGGGTAACAATGGGCAAAACTCATAAATTGACCCAAAACCGGGTGGCACTACCTGCAATCAACGAACAGAAAGAATTTTACATTGAAACTAATACCCAACTAAGGTAGTGGCATAAAATATTGGTGGATCACCAGGTACCACTTTTGCATACCTAATGAGGTTTTATTGCTCTACACACTTCTGAAATAGAGTATAATTTTGCCGCCCCTTCTGCAGTGATTTTTATAAAAAGTGTTTTAAAAAATGCTCTTACCAAAGTACAACGCTTAAAAAAAAGGGTGTAATAAAAAAATCATATTGAATTAAATTCCAAACACACATATATAAATCAATATATCAATATTATCTATACAAAAAATATACATAAAAGCATATATTATTTATTTATATAAGTATTTCAATATTAATATGTAATTACATCGATATAAACATCTAAAGAAAATATATTTTACTTACATACTAATTTAAAGAAATTAAAAAAAAGTAATTAGAACCCTGGTTTAAATGCTAACATATACTTTTCTTGCCTTTTTATATGCAAATTCCCTAATTAGGTCGGTAACATCTAAATTAGAAACGATGTCTTCCTCAATACTTATTATTGATAAATTTGATAGTCTTGATTGGCTCATTGTGAATCTTAAGTAGTTTTTTTACTAATTTTAGTTTGGAAAATGAGAGTTCCCCATGAGCTACAGTGCCTGGCATTGTTAAAAATATTCTTAAAGCTACGAATAAATTTGGAAATATGCCTTTCAAATCGTTAGCAACCAGATATATTAATATTTCTTTGGCCGAGAAAATATTTCTATCATTAATGTAAATTGATAATATGTCGATTTCATTATAGAGGTCCAATCCATTTATGTCCATATTTTTTGTTTCAGGGTCAGTTAATTTAGCTTCTAAATTCTTACAATAGGTCATTATTTCGGGTTTGGAAAATGCTTTCAAATTGTTTAAAAAACCAAATAATTCAATATATTTTTGTAAATCGTGAAATCTCTCAAATCCAATTTTGAGGTTGAAATATCGAGAATATTTAAAAAAAAATTACTTTAAAATTTATTTCTGGAGATTGGATTGGCTCATCCTTGTGTTCATAATCAAAAAACGTTTTTTTTCCTTGATCTTATTGAGTGAATGGCTGGAAAGGAAATTTCGGCATCTACTTTTTCCGCAATTTTCTTCAGATTCATTTATCATGTCTAAAAACCCGTTTTCCGATCTCAGTTGTGTCAAAAATAATTTGATTTCTTTTAGCATCTATACAGCTTTTGGTAAAATAATATTAGACTTTTGCAGTGTTTTGCTTACTATATTAATTTTTGCCAAATGTACCAAATAACTAACGAACAAATAAATTTAAATGATTTTATTTTATTTTATTTATTGGGGACATTGCAATATTCTTTGTTTCATTATCTCTGCTTTCATCATTAAAAAGCGTAAAAAAAGCATCATACACTTTTTCTAACTTAAATCTAAGAGTTTTTATTGCCTCAATACGGCTTTGCCAGCGGGTATCCGATAAGGGCTTTCGTGTTAGCCTGGGCAGCTCTTTTAAGAGAGCATTCCATCTGTAAGTTGAGGCCGAAAAAAGACATATATTTTCTGAATAGAGCTAAAAAAATTAGTTACTTCTAGAGAGCTTTTTGCTGCATCATTAACTACTAAATTCAAACTATGGGCGTCACAGGTTACAAAAAAGGCTCTAGGATTAATATTTAATTGTTTTTTGTAGGCCATTCTGCTTGCCTTTCATGTTTGCTCCGTTGTCATAGCCCTGAATATAATGGTAATTCGTAACAATAATGATAATTTGTTCTTGGTGACGAACGTCAGGTGTACAGTCAAGAATAATTGAGAAATATTTGCATAATTTTAAACATTCAACAATACACTTTTTTACTTTTTCTCCTATTAAAAAAATCAATTCATTTTGTATTTTATCTCCCAAATAATGCCGCATTTTATTCCAATCTTTTTGGACTCTATCAATATGTTCGGCCATTACAGAATCAAATTTTGCAATCGTCTCAATCTCAATTAATTTCAGGAAATTACCGTTACCCTTATCAAATAGTTTTTGATTATTACCCCTAAAAGCTAAATTTTTTCCAGCTAAAAACTGGATAACAGATATTATTCTCTAAAATCTAAGTCCATCTTTTTTTTTCCATTTGAAATAAGTTTTGATTGGTAGAGTCTATAGTTAACCCTTTTTCTATTGATTTTTTTAATTCAAGCCATTTCCTAACACTTTCAAAATGCCCCTTACTGGTTTCGTGTCTTTCTAAAGTCCGAGATAAATGTCACCAGTCACTACAGCCATTCCCCTCATTAAAACTATTATCAGAAACTTTAAATAATTTACAAGGAAAACAGTACATTGAATCTTTAGATTTTGAGTAAATAAGCCAGGTTCTAGGAACTTTTTCATTGTTAGTTATTTTTTTTTCAAAGTAAGCAGCGCTAAAACATCTATTTAAGTTATTAATGGGATAATTAATATTTTTAATTTAAACAGGTCCTATTCCTAAAATAAATAATCTAATATTATCCGTTAATATTTCGGCCCAATATGCTGGATCTTTAAATCGTTCTTCATTTACCTGAATAGCTTCAATGTTCTTAGTTTGCATATTTGCTGGCGTATTGGTCGAGTGATCATCTTGTTTCAGTTCATCTCCTGATGGTTGTTGATCTCCATCATTTGGTTGTTCTACATCGGCATCGGCTTCAGTTGACGTCAAAGGTTGAACATGCCGGCCTTTGGCTTGTTGAAGGTTGAGGTTGTGCTGGTTGTGGGTTCGTTGATGACGCAAAAAACTTTTTTAACGAACCTGCTAATCGCCTGTCATCTTCCTCCTTTTCTAGCTTCCTTTTTCGGTATTGGGAACCAGAAAGCCTCTTTCGACCATCAGCCATCTAAATCAACAAATATCAGACATTACTTTTTTCAATGAAAAATTGCTTAAGGCATGAAGTTCTAAATATTTGGAAGATATTAATAAAATATTTTAAACTTACCGTTAACAACACAAACACAATTTTTATATAAAATGTATTAAAAAGAAACACTAATCGACAAGTCGCTTTAAAACTCGCAAATTAAAATAAATTAAAAACAAAAGGGTGGGAATAACTAAACATTACACCCCCGCTTATTTCTGCAGCTCCAAAATACATATTATTTATTACCCAAAAGTATTGAAATTCCACAATAAATAAATTTCGAGGAATTAATATTGGTGGTACCACAAATGTAAATAGCTCCGCATTTAGCTTCATTTAGCTTCCGCATTTAGCCGCATTTGCGGAGCTATTTACATCTGTGGGTGGTACTTTAGGCGGCTCTTTTAATTACGCCGCCCTTATAACATCATCAGCACCGGCGCCGCCCTGGCTGAACCCACCATAATTGCGGTGCTATTGTTTTTAGTACCTGGTCCTGGTACCTATTTATTCATCTGTATAGATTATTATTATTATAGCAACGATTCGGGGAATAATGCTCGGTTTCAGTAAACATTGTATTCTGTTGGCGCCTTAATTATAAGTTTTAAATTTTATAATTTTTGTTATTCATAATTTTTTTTTCATTACTTGGCGCTTTTTTATTTTATTTTTCGGATATTTTGCCGCTCCAAATGAGCGCCGCCCGGGTGCGGCAAAATAGGGGTATACGCGGTTTAAAATTGCCTCCAGCTAGCCCACGAGAGTGGTGTGCGTAAACCTTACTAAATATGTCTTTATAAGCGCCACCTGCCTTACTACCCTCGTGCGATGATACCCTTACCATCTTGCTTTAATATGGCCCTGAATGTGGCCCCGAACCGAAAGCAGGAAAATCTCTAGATAATTTAAACCACACCTAATTTGGATCCGCAAAAGGAAATATTAAAAAGTAATCCGTAAATTCAGCTTTAGTATATTGACAAATAACCTAACCTCTAATTATCAAAGTCAAAGTTCCAAATATGAATGTGTCAAATGCTAAATAAAGAAATGGGTATTATGATAAAATGAAATTTATAAGTTTTAAAGTTCACTAGAGTTTATAAAAGCAATTTATAAAAGACAAATCAAACAATAACAACCGGTGGTTTATGGTTAAGTAAATATGGTACAACTTATACTATACCTCGCATATACGTATATACTCAGTTCCGAACAAAGATTATAGCAACAAGGTGCCTCAAAAATTAAAGTAAACTTGTAAATATATATGCGATAAATTACTCACATAGTACTAACTATGGCAAAAATAATGTGTGTGGCCTTTGTTTTACACTTCTAAATGGTTATATTATTCTGTAATACCTGTGGTCCTTGTTCTCGCCTTGTTGATGATTATTATTTGTCTTTATTAGGTTTAGAATAAAAAATTACCGTAAAGGTCTTGGCGCCAGTTGTTTTGTAACTCTTGTAAGGTCTGGCATAAAGTGTCAAAAAAAAGTTTTTCTTTGGCTAAATCAGCGACATTAACTGTGGCAATAAATGCGCTGACCGTGAAGCAATTTTTTAAGATTAGTCGTTGCTCATTTTAAACCAACTATGCGAATATCTCTGTAAAAACGAGTTATATCAAAAATTGGGGGAATAAAGTAACGATGAACTTAAATTTTACTTTGGCGATTTTGTTTCTCTCTAAATCCGGCATCAAAAATAGGACGCTCTATTTAAGAGTAAAAGTAAACTACAATGTTAAATTTACCGGTTTTTATATATAAGTGCCAATTATATACCGCTTGTCTTAAGAAAGTGGTTCGCTCCTATAACTTTTTTAATTTTTAAGTTGAAAAAATTAAGTTTTGTAGGTGGGTGTAGCATCCAAATTGGGATTGGCTGACGTATTTAGTTATTTACTGTCAGTTCCGGTTTAACCGGAAATGATCCTAACTTTCTTATTTTAAATAGGACTCCCTAAATTTTTCACCATATTTTGATAGGAAATTACACTCAACTTTTGACATCTAACCTTTAAATTATTTATTTTTTTAAATTTCAATCTAGAGTGCCATGAATATTGAATAATTTAAAATCGTTAATCGTTAATCGTAGTCCTAGAAAACTATAATTGACTCTCTTTTGTTTTTCACAGCTATCCTAGATCCATCTAAAGTTTGCAAAATCGTATTTTCGGCTCTAACTCAATTTTTTCAAATAGAACTAGGGTGGCTTATTACTATAGTTAAAAAGTGTATTATTTTAGAAATAATTTGGTACAAGATAATCGATAGTAGGTACCTTCAAAAAACTAGCATTTTTAAAATTTTATTATTTATCTGTTGATATTGGATTGATCGCAGCACCGCCGTCGCGTCACTGTCGACTGTAGTCATGCCTGACTAACCCAATAAAAAAACAAGTTAATTATTTGTCAGTTGACATGTCAAATAAATTATTAAGGCACAAAATGCCTACCTATTTGATGCTGGCAAAATTGTCTGAATAAGGTAACTGAACCAAATAAGGCCACCTTAAGACGTAATCTTTTTTTCCCATTAACATTATTTACCAAAGCCAACAAAAATCACAAAAGCTAAAAGTATTCTGCCACTATTACTTAAATATTAACCACTTATTTGTTTATTTTTTATAAAGTGATGGTTATTGCGTAAAAGGAAAAGGCTTACCATTGGCCTTATTTGGATCACTATGTCCATAATAAGGCCACCATTCAAAATAATTTAAATAATATAGAATTCATTTAGAAAAATATTTTTTATTAAGGGATGATAAACGAACAAAAAATGATAAACTAACAAAAAATAAAACTTCAACTTTTTAAGTAACTTTAACATTCTAAAAAATAATAATAATTTAAATACATGATGGTAACTCAAAATGGTCTAAGACGAGCAACGAGGACAAACGAACTGCAGCTTTTCTTCTTTGGTTAGACCGACACACGCTTCGTGCACATAGACGGAGCATAAACAGCATTTGCGCATGTCCAATACCTCATCTCTGTCGCAAAGGAAGCAATACCATGATTCTTTAGCTTCGTTTTTCTTTTTACCTGATATTTTATTCATTTTCATGTTACCCTTTTTAAAATTTGTTGCAGACAAATTCGTTTTGCCTTTTTTGGAGTTTATGGCAGACAAATTCGTTTTGCCTTTTTTGGAACTTGTGGCTGACAAATTTGTTTTGAATAAATCCCTGGTAACAAGTTGAGCAGATGAGTTCAATGCTTTGCGTCTAGGCTTATCTGAGGTTTTGATCTCAGGAGTTGGGAGTAAATCCGAGAAACTGGAAGAATTCAGTAAGTCATCCGTAGATGGTTCTGGTGTAGGCTCTCTGTCGGTATTTTCAGGCCAGTGTGAGCATGATGGTTTTGGTTCCATATGTGGATTATTAACTTGCTGATAATTAGCAGGTGTCTTATTTGGTCTAAGATTTTCTCGTTGCTCTTGTTGATTTTCTCCTTGATTTCTCAAAATCGAGAGCGGCAGGACGTCGGAGTCTGACCATTCGGAGTCATCTGTTAGAGGATTATCTTCCTCTGCTTCTGCTCTCTCTTGAGATTTTTCTGTCAATAGACTAGGTGCAAAGGCCGCCTCTTCAATAGCATCCGGATTGAACGGGTATATCCCTGTTACTCGAAATCCGGACATTAAATTTTGTGGTGACATTGCTTTTGGCCAAATTTTACTAAGGATGTATCCAAATCTTCCTTTCGTAATTTTTCGATCCGGTTCACGCATCCAGTAATTTAAAACCTCCTCATCCCAAAACTGTTCGAATGAGCGAAAAACGGATTTATCAAGAGGTTGCAATTCATGGGTAGTATTACTTGGAAGACATAACAACGATATTTCAGCAGCATCAGCAACTTCAACAATACCGGCATCTAAATGGGAGGCAGCTCCATCAAACACCAACAAACAACGCCCAGGTGCTTTAAACTTAGAAAAATGTTTTACCCATTTGATAAAAATTGCAGTGGTCATGCTTCCTTTAGCTGTCATTTCTATGACGGATCCTGGAGGCATAGAATCAATCCATTCAGGTTTTTGGCGAACTCCTTTAAAAAGTATCATAGGCGGAATAGCTTGGCCTAAGGCATTTCCACACGCAACCACGGTCACATTTTCAGCATGCTCTGGTGCAATTAGATGCACCCTTTTAATCCCTTTCCTTGTGAGGACTTTTTGCTGGTGATGCAGCGTCAAACGGCACCCTTTTTCGTCCATGTTATAAATGCATTGTGGACGATTAATTAAAGAAAAATCTACCAAAGTCTTCCGAAGTTTTTGAAAATAATCTGTTACGATATGTCTGTTTAATTTTAGTGCTCTTGCAGGATTTAAAGCTTGTGCTTTTCTTTGAACAACCTCTGGATGTCTTTGATAAAATAAATGCATCCATTTTCTTCCAGCCATCCTCGTAGTTTGAGAAAATCCGTGGTTAGGAGAATGTTCTTCGGCAAAGGAAAATACACTTCTTCGAAGAACCCTTTGAGTGAGTGGCATTCCAACTTCTGCCAACCTAAAAATTCGTTGACACAATTCGCGTTCTTGTTCAGCGTTTAACAAGCTATAACGCCCCAACTTTTTCTTTTTACTTCCAGTTGCAAGATGGTTTCGTAGAGTCCGGCGAGGGATTCTGTATTCTCTCGATGCTTGCAGTACGGGCATGCCATAATGAATAGCTTGTAAGGCTTGCTGAAGGCTTACTTCAGTCCACAAAGCTCGTAATCGAGGCATTCCTAAAAAAAAACATTACAATTTGGCATCTTTTTTTTTTCGAAAACACTGATCCTAATAAGGCCACTTTTCGATAATTTGTAAAAAACGTATTTTAAAGGAAATAACATAAAAACAAAATGTAAAAAAATTCTAGAAATGTTGTTAATCCATGACAAAAATTATACAACATACCCAGAATCATTACATATCGGAAAAAATATATGTTCCAAATAAGGCCATTATGCCTAATAAGGCCAATTAAACATTTTCCGTATGGCCTTAATAGGAACATCATAATAAATTAATAAACACATGTCTAAAGTATAAACTCAGTAAAATATTTATTCTGTACTTACTCTGTTGCTTTCGTAACTTCTAAAGTTTTCTCGAAAAAATAGTACTCGTTGCTTGCACACGTAGAACGTAAATAAAAGCATCAACATGCTAACCTCAAAGTTATAAGGTGACAGGTGGGAAAATGCGGTCGCGCATTTTTCGCCACCTAGCGATGGGCGGGGGAATTTTGCTTTTATTATGAGTTCGCATTACAGTTTTCTTTTGAAATGTTTTGTAGGATGTAAATAAATATTTCAGTATTGGGCACTAGAGGGCACTGGCCTTATTAGGTACATGGCCTTATTTAGGACAGGTACCTTAACTATTATTATTGAAAAATGTCTGAATAACTCGAATTATATCAGAAACTGACACTGACCGTAAGGTGAGAGTCCTCATTTATCGTTAATCTTGGATTTTTCATAGATGTTACGCAAATGCTACTAAATGCTAAAAAGTCACTACAAAATCTATTTAAAACGGAAACAAATATTTCAATAATTCACAGCAATCTTTGGGTTTTTTAATTGGGAAAAACTAGGTAGGTATGCGGCACTAAACTGTTTTTTTGAAAATTCAAACTTATTAGAATTACCAAATATCGATTGTCTAGTATCAAATTATTTGTAAAAAAATACACTTTTTAATTATGGTAATGAGCCACCCTGGTTTCATTTGACAAAAATGAGTTATAGCTGAAAATACGGTTTTTCAAACTTTAGACGCATCTAGGAAAACTGTGAAAAATAAAAAAAATAAAGACAGTCAATTATATTTTTCTAGGATTACTTGATGTAAAATTAACGATTTTAAATTATTCATGGCACTCTAGATTGAAATATAAAAAATTAAATAATTTAAAGGTTAGGTGTCAAAAGTTGACATATGGGGTACTATTTTTCTTAGAATGTCATTTTCTATCAAAATATGTCAAAAAAATTGGAGAATCCTATTTAAAATAAGAAAGTTAGGGTCATTTCCGGTTAAATCGGAAGTAACAAAAACAACTGAATACGTCAGCTAATCCCAATTTGGGTGCTACATCCACGAACCAAATTTCATTTTTTTAACTTAAAAATTAAAAAAGTGATAGGGGCGAACCACTTTTCTAAGACACCCGGTACATATTTATATATCACTACCTGCAGACGGTACTCTGTCACTACCAGCAGACGGTATTTTCTTTTCTATATATATATATATATATATATATATATATATATGTCTCCTGGTGAAATTTTCGACTATTCATGGTAATCTAGGTTTGGACAGTTTGCCGCATAGAAGGAAGGTGACGGACCTGACTCTGTTTTATCGGTATCATCACGGTAAATGCTTCACATAGTGTGACAGGCAGATGCGACTCATAACTCTCGAGTGCATCTGCAAAGGCCTAGAATGTCGTTAGATCGGGACTTCTTTTCATGAAGAAGCGCAACTCTGTGCAAACACATGAAACACGTTTTAGAACAAACATGGATATTCCGTAAGCCTGGAAGCAGAAAAAAAGGAAGGAATGGTACCTGCTGACATGTGCTTTTGTTTATTGGCTTTTTCAGAGCAAGGCAACCAAAAGAAAAGCGGGAAAAAGAGATCATGACCAGGAGCGAACAACCAATATGTGTAATCAGTTTAAATACGTCCGGCATTAGAGGAGAAAATACTGCATCTATGCTAAGGATACATAATCTGCCTGTGTGATAAAGCTTTTAATACAACAGTTCGTATATAGTAATTACATTTAATACTGTAACCTATTTGTATATTTATTTACTCTTTTCATTTAGTCTTCATGCTTTGTTTCTGCTTCTCGAATTACCAAATATTTCGACAAACCTTTTTTTAATTAACGTTCCAGTCTAACATTCTTTTAAAATTATAAATAATGTAATGACTGCTATGGACTTAAATAAAATTTTGTAAAGCACATATTAATTTTATATATCTACGTGGAAACATACTTTCAGATATATTAAAAAAAAATATATATCAAAATTTTAGTTCAGTAAGTTAATAACTATTCTAGAATGAACATTCATACATATAACCGATCTAATATGAAAATATACATAATAAAAATTTGAAATGATGAAAGCTTTGAACAAAAGCTTTTTTTCCATTTATTCAAAATTAACTTAATGCATCAATATTTTTTGTTATCTTAAGAAAAGAAGTAATTTATCAAGAAAAATTTGCGACACGTATGATGATAAAGGAGAGTGCGGCATAGCTTATATTTTGGTTTGGTTCGACTAGCTCGTCATAATTTACTCTGATCGAGGAAATGTGACCTGAAAGAAAAAAAAAGTAATATCGATTTTTGTCAACGTCAAGACGTTGTAAAACGAAGCTTCGCTGCAAATTTATTGTGATATTTCAAGGCACGTCTCACCTGCATTATGTTATATACTGAATAAAAGCTTAGCTGCAGGAGTCGGCTATATTGGAAAAGTCGATTATAAATTCTGCATTAAATATAAATACTTTGATTTTTTTTAAATTATGACATGCATTAATTTAAGTATTGTTTCTTATAAATATTAAAGAGAACTGAAGTCTGCATTACCATAACTAGATATTAAAAAAAATACTTCAATTAAATATATAATATTTCCATATTATAAAATATTATAACCTTCTTCTCTTTTTTGGATAAGACATTATTTCAGAATATAGTGAACTTTGATTTTTCTTCTTGTTTAGGTGCATAATAGGTTAAGTTTATGAAGTTTTCTAATGCTTTTTGTTAAAGGATGGCTGGAAAATCTCTTTGGTCACCGGGGCTCCAATTAAATTATTATTTGGGGAGTCGGTCTCAAGATTTATAGTTTGAGATATTTTCTATTGTTATTAATTTCTTTATTTGTTTTTGTCTCAGATACTCTGAGCAATTTCTATCGGTAATTCTGTATGTGTTGGTGCAGTATGCACAAATTCGATGGTTCTCTATACATTCCTCCTTTTTAGGGTTATCGGTATATATGTGGTACCTCTTATGTGTTTTCTTTTAAAATTTATATCATAATAGTTTGTAAAGGGGAATATTGGTCTGAGATCAACCATGACTCTTCTAGTGATTCTTATCATCTCTATGATTTTAGCTCTCGTTTTATCCTTCGGAGTATTTTTTCTCCCGTTACTTCTGGAAATGCTATACCTTTAGCCGAGAGCCATCTGGGATAAAATTGTTACTCTTAACCCACTTGATTCGGTCCTCACTACTTGACTGAATGAAATATATTTGCGTAATGTGTACTTACTTAATATGGGGACAAGTACTTCGCGGCGCGGTTGGCGTATACAACATCTCAACCGGCTCGTCGAGTACTCTCACATTACCTATTACACCTATTCAGCTACTAGTAGAACGCTACATACCGCCATGTCTTGCGATATACTGGTTTTGTAACGCGTAATCAATATAGTAATCAATGTACTAATCCTGTTACAAAGGAATATTATAATGTTACCTATAGCTCAGTTCAGAGATCTATTTGAATCTTTGATATGCCGCGAATAGTCCGTGTGCCGGTGTTGCTTGTAATGTCACATGACATGCATATTTAAATCGCAAAATTTTATGTGAAAAGCGTCATAAAGTAATATTCTAAGCGATATTAATTTATTCCATTAAATAAATAAATGTTTTAAGCATTTTTTCGGAATTTATACATTTGATTCGTAAAATTTGACTACATGCGCCCACGTACTATTTTGTTAGACGTCTGACCTCAGTAGTCACTCAAGCGTGAAAAGTTGCACAGGTCCGGCCTTAAAATATATTTGTATTTAAGACTTTATTATTCGGGATTTTTGGGTTTAGTTTTATTAAGTTAGAAATTGAATATAGTTGATAGCAAGATAATATTTAATTCAACTATAAGATTTAAGTACGTAAAATAAGTTTAACCAAAAATTTTAATTTAATAAGTTTAGTTTTTAGCTCCATCAGTGGGGTGTTTATAACAAGTGATGAGAGAATATTGAGATTTATTTTTACTTGGTGGTGATTATTAATGGGGATTTTGGCTGCCATATTCAATGTCCTTTATTATTGTTTTTTTTTTAAATTAATATATATTATGATATATTATTATAATATTATACTCATAAAAACCCCCCTATTTATATTTAGTACCAACTTCTTTTGATAAAAAGTAATTATGTAGTCAGAAAATTGAAAGTATATTTTTTAAAATTTTTTTAAAATAAACTTTTACATTAAAAATCATCTCTAATATATATCTAAGATAGCTGTCTATATCTTATGCATGTAAAAGACACAAGTTTTACTTATAAAAAAGATACACACTTTACATCCTGTAATATTATTAATTTATTTGCCTCATATTTAGTTATTGTGCATATTAGGAGAGATTAGATGAAAATTACTAAAAATAAATGCTTATACTAAAAACTAAAAATCTTATACAAAACACTACATTTACAAGTATACTAGATCCTAAAACTACAGTGAGGATACTAAATACTTTTATAAATTTAACCACTCATTTGAATCTGGTCCAAAGACTTAATACAATTTTCTAAATTCTGTTTTTTTGCCTTTGTTCTTTAGCAGTTTCTTCCATTAAGGAAGGAAACAGTTTCTCTGTTGCCACTATGGATTCCAACTTCATATCGCACATCAAAATATGGATACTAAAGCATTATTTTATATATACTTTATTGTGTCGCTGAAGGACAAACTGGGGCAGTAAGCTGAAGAAAATAAAACTTTAAACTTGTTTAATTAATAAAAATAGGGTTTTCTTACTATAGCAAAAAAGGGACTTTTCTCCAGAGAATGGAGGAAGAAGCAGTCTTTATTCTGTCGCTAAAAGACAACAGGGGCAGTAAGTTGTAAAAAACAAATTTTTAGACTTATTTTTTTAATAAAAACAGTATTTCTCTTACCATAGCAAAAAAGGGTTTTTCCCAGAGAATGGTGGAAGAAGCAGTCTTCATTGTATCACTGAAGGACAAACAGGGGCGGTAAGCTGTAAAAAACAAAATTTTAAACTTGTTTAATTATTGAAAATATGGTTTTCTTACTATGGCAAGAACGACTTTTTCCCAGAGAATGGAAATCATACATCAATCATAAATGTTTTTTTAATTTTCTTCAAATATTCTATACACCAGCTGACAATTCCATTACAGTAGCTCTTTTGTTAACCATCTTAAGCTTAAATCCAAGTTTTATCTGGTATCTCCGCAAGGTTGAGACTGAGAAATGTTTGTTCCTTACCGATAAGGTGATTTTAATCATCTCTATGGTCAGAACCTCATTGTTTTATATGTAGAATATACACCTTTCCTTAGCAATTTGGCAATATCCGTGTCAAGTCCCTTTGATTGTCCTGCATCTTTCCTTTTTATTCTGTCTTTAATCCCTTTTTTTACAGACGTATTGTACTATAGCGAACCCCTGTTAAAAACGTTTTTTGCAAAGCACTACAATCATTTGTGAACTGAGGATCATTCCTTAGATTGTTATTGACAATAAGATAAATTTGTTTGGCGTCTGTACCTAAAGAATTACGTTTTAAAACTGCTTGATTTTCCCCTGTAGCTTCTACTTCCCTTGCTTCCTCAACACTAGAACATGAACTATCAGAACTATGTGAGTCTAAATTACTGTCCAGATCACTCTTATTATTTTCATCACAAATGTTATTGTCTTTTTTGTGAACCCAGGGTCTCCATAAGCCCACACAAACACTATCCTCTTCATTTGCCAAATTTTCCTGCCTATTTTACCAGGGTCGAAACATTTTAAGGTCTTTAGGTATAATACCAAAACAAATCCACAAACACAAATAAAAAAAACACACTTCCTCACAGTAAAAACTTCAAAAAATTTAAACGAATACAGGCCAAATTCTAAATTCCCCACATTCATAAACGTGTAAAAAGCAAAACCGGCAAAACTCATTAAATAATAATACCCTCACATGAAGGGGGGCCCAACTATTAAAGGTGATAGACCCATCCAACAACTATTTTAAAGGCGATAGACCCATCCTTAAAGATCTCTTTAAAAACATGACAAAAGTAATACAAAAACAGGCCAAAAATTTATTTGGGTACGGCCCCGTAATCTTCAAAATCAGTGGGATAGGGAGAGATACAAAATCACTTGCACAGGCTGAAGTAGGAATCGCCAGAACGCAGGTGTTTTATCTTTGTTTAATAGACTGGCTAAAAAGAGGTGACAAGTCTGTGAGTGCTGGAAGTGTTTAAAATATTTTTTAAGATCCTTGGATTATAGTCCGCGGTCAATTTTTTGATATTATTTTCTTGTGATAATATTTTCTTTCTAAAAATGGACATTTTCCAAAGAAAAATAAAAAATATAATAAAACATGGGGTTTTACATATATTTAAAATGATGTCATCGATAAACAATATAAAATTTTGCCATTTAAACATGTATATCATGCGACAATAAATACGACATAGGCGCACGGACTAGTTACTGCGGCATCTGCGACACATCAAAGATTCTAATAGATCTCTGAACTAGACTTTAACTCGCATGTTACAGATATGTCAGTATGGCACATTTAACCAATTCGAAAATATTTATTTATCCTCAATATAACATTTTAATATTTCTCAGATATTAATAAACTCTATTACAAGAAGATTACGGATTGCCGCGTTCCAACCTCAGTTTGACATTTGAGTGAAATTAGAGAAAGACTTATGGAATGACCAATCATAAAACATGGCTGATCAGAGTTCAAGCATTCTGCAATAAATTCTCTTTTAAAAGATCTAATAAAATTTGCCCAAGAAATAATATTAAGAACCGCTATCATGGTTATTTATTAGATCGAGAAGAAATTATTTGCATATATGATAATACTCACATCTTCAAAGGAATTCGAAGTAATCGTTTAACTAAAAATTTATATTTCAGGAGAAATAATACCAGGGATAAAGCCATTATATCCGGAAAATGGTATCAATGAAATTCCTAAAATTTGTAATAGGAAAACTAGAATTGGTCGTGCCGCAATAAATTATATTGCTGAATTTGTTTTAAAAAAAAATCTAAAAATATTACCACTTGTAAATTTTGTTATTTCAACATAACCAATATTACCAAAAAAATTATTATGAGGACTAAATAACATGGGATTAATAAAACATGGATGATTTTATGCTTGGTCGTTCGCGGTTCCTGGTCGAGTTGAGTTTGTTTCCATCATGTTTTACAGTTTCTCGGGCACTTTTCTGTTTATGTGTCTCTATTTCTGGATTTTTGTATTGATTAGCCGCCAATCGACGTCTGTGCCATATCAGCTGGTGAAAGTTGAGGTTATGTTATATAAAGGGTATTTTAACTAAACATGTTTAAATTTTTAGCGATATATTATATCCTATAGTGAATATAGTTTGCTTAATTGCTATAGTACCGATAAAACAGTTAAGTAGAAAATTGTGTATCTGATTGTAATACATAAGGTGTTTATTTACACTTTATATAAATAATATAAAAAGATGGGGTAGTTTTTGAGTAAGATTTTTAACTTGGGTATTTTCAAATATCAGTTTTCATTTAATAGCAAAAGAAAATTGACAGGCGATTTGGATTTGAATCTATAAAGATACGGCAATCTAAAATCTTTATGAAATTCATAACTATCCAACATTTATCAAAATTAAACAAAATAACAAATATTATGATCAGTTGCTTTGTAATTAGGATGGTATTAATTAGGATAGTATTAGCTGTTTAAAATTTTTAACAGCTAAAATTGTATTAACATTTTTATGACGTTAATTAAAGAGATATGGAAAAACATGAGACACTTTGTCATAATCACTTTTTAAGCTCTTCAAAACAGCGTTCACAGATTTTCCGTTCGACGTTTCGTTTAGGAGAAACCATGATCAACTTTATTTTCTTATATTCTAAAATACTAGAAATGGGCACCTTTATTCTCCATATAATATTGCAGATTTTTTCTCAAAACTTTGCCACATGATCTAAAGTACTTTAAGTGATTTAAAGGCAATTTACAATTCTGTTCTGTAAATCGTTTTAGGCAGTAGGTTCAGTTTCTGGTTTAGGTTTAGATTTTGCTTTTTAGGTGGCGTTAAATAAAAAAGTCTACAGCTGATAAACTTGGCGATCGTAAAGGCCATTCAATAGCCGCTCTTTTCCTAATCCATTATCCTGGAACCGTCTGATCCAAATATAGTCGAACGCATAATGTGGTGAGGCACCATCCAGCTACCTACCTCTCCTCAATATATCTAGCATTATGATTTTTCGAAGCACACAATCACATCCTTTTCTTTAATTTTTTGAATATTACGCCCACTAACACCCGTTCATTTTCCAAATGACTGGTCCTTCACGTAGGATTTCCATTAACAATGCATAGAATGGTAACTTCCTTACGGAATTTTCAATATTGCATTTGCGATTCGCAACTGATCTATTTTCTAATAACTTAGAAACAAGTTCTAGTGCATACATTGGTTGCACCCTACTGTTCTCATGTTGCATGTTAAATAGTCGCCGTTATTTTAGCACATACATTATTTACAAAAAAGTATTTAAAATTTCTACTCCTGATAAAAAAAGTAATTTCACAAATATTTTAAATACAATTTTTAATTCAAAAATCAACAACAATTTTTTTTAATCACGTATTTTTAATTATTGATTTTCATACAATAGCGAAACGTAGACGCGATTTGGATTTGAATCTATATAGAGATGGAAGTCTAGAATTTTATTTAAATTTATAAAATTCTCACCGTTTATTGAACAAAGTAAGTATTTAATTTTTTTTTCATGTTCGAATAGTTTTTCTAACATCACATTAGTTTGGTCTAACATGACATTACTGTCTCATAGCCATATACCTTCAAATGAGCGTAGTTGCGAAAATTCGGCACTCGCGAATCTGTCTATATTACTTTATAAGTATATCGCGCAAAAGGTATCTTAAGTATCTTATCAATATCTTAGGAAAAATTTAAGAAAATATATAATTGTTCAATAAAATTATTGCATAATTCATTATTTAAGTCGATCAGAGAAATTTTATGAACTGTAAATCCCGGGAATTTGTATGGTTTTTAACAATATTTAATAGCAGTTTATTAACATTTTTGTAAAAAACAAATATCAAGGATATAAATAACTTTTATTAAATATACCAAGATGGAATAGGTATTATTAGGTTTCAAAGAGTCGCACAAGGAAGCAAAAGAAAAATATATAGAGGTTCATTTCAAGGAGAAAATTTAATTACTTTACGAAAGAGCAAAATAGGTATAAAGAGAAAAGACCGTGGCTGCAGTAGAGTGCGGCGTGAAGAGGTGGTTATTATGTGTTCATGCGGCAACGAGGATTTTAAACGTACCTTTTATAAAAGCACGCTGGTTTTCTGTAAATATTGTGGTAATTTACCATTTTATGTTGACTTTAAAGCTACTCTTGCTCTAAAATGGGTAAGTGAAAATATTTTTATTCATATTCGCTTACCAAAGTAAAGAGGACTTAAATTATTTAGAAAATCCGATTTAAATATAATAAATTAAGATTTGTCGTGTGTTTCAACTTTCTCGTGGAGCAATAATTTGAAATAATCCTATCAAGTGTTCTTTAGTGTGTTTTTCTTCATAAAATAAGAACAAATATTCAACTGTTTGTGGGAAGAACCCAGTTAAAAATAGTTAATAACATTAAAAATTTTTGTGTAATTTTCGAGAAAGATTTGAGATTCAAAATGCATATTTTTAACGAAATGAAAATATCTCATTTTGCGCTTAAACCATTGTACGCTAATAGAAGTATCATTAATAAAACTTCAAAATAAGAAATAAATTATGCGAGTGTTTAGTACTTTCTATTATGAACTGTAACATTGTTTATGTTCCTTGTTTAGATAAAGCCATCTTGTATCGTTTGCAGAGAATTCAAAATCAGTGCTGCAGATTCATTTTTACTTTAAGAAAAATTTGTAATCTTGGAAAGTTGTGTGTAGAGAATCTTTATTTTCATCAGTTGACCGTTTTTGTGCATCGATTGCTTGATACATCGTCCCCTGCTTACCTTCGTGAAAAATTCAGTTTTCGGAAGAGATGTGCACGACCTCAATCTAAGATACATAAGTAAATGTTTTCTTTTTAATTCTATTTAGGTGTATAATAAACTTCCAAATTTATTTGAGTGCATGTCCATTACTGGTTTTAAAGTAGAACTAGAATCGCATTGTCTCACGTTATAGATGATCTTCTTATAATTTCAAAATTGGGCGGCCGTCGAAATACGACGCCATTTGTACGTACGAGTCCATTGTATTTAAGGAAGAAGAAGAATAATTAAAAAAAAAAAAATGTGATTTTTTTAAAAAAATTATATTTTTGCTTATTTTCCAACTTATAGATTTCATGGATCTCACGGGTTTCCTATTATCTTTTTTTATTTTTTTATAACTGCTAATATTATCTTTTTTATATATTTATTATTTGTATATTTGAATATTTATCTTATTTATTTATTTATTTATTTATTTATTTAAGTACAAGGCTCTTCTACAGATAGACTAAGCAATCCAATAACAGGAAAGCACAAAGTATCTTATGAATTTAAATACAAGTAAGCGCTCTGCCAAACATTACATTTCACCAAACCTAACAAATACACCAAGCAATATAAACCTAACTAACTTATTTAATAGTATCTCTTATAAACAATAAAGAAGCATATATACATATGAATAATGACAATAGGGAAAAAAAGGACAATATTTATCGTTTTTTACGAAATTAGGTAGAATTTTTTAAGTATCACTTAAATGAAGCCATACTGGACAAAAATATATCATTATTCAAATTAGTTTCTTGAAAATTATTAAAACTGCGGGAGCATCTGAACAATGGAGAGTTAGACAAATAGTTTGAAGAATATCTTGAGATGCTAAAGGTCGATCTATTACGCAAAATATAAGGATTAACGTTGATATGTAAATTTTCCAGACAGAAAGGGCAGTCTATTAAATTATTAATAATTTTATAAATCAATATTAAATCAAAATTGTTTCTAAGACTCTCTAAGGGCTTCATACCATAAAATTTTAAGTTATCATAGTAAGTAAAAAAATGTCTCTGTCTATTAAAGCGAAAATTTACTATATTTACAAACTTTCGTTGAACTCTTTCAATTTGGTCAATATATTTGTGATACATCGGATTCCAAGCCACTGTCGCATATTCTATAGTAGGTTTAACGAACGCATTATATAATAATATTAATGGTGATTGATTACTAAAACTCTTTGTAATTCGAGTTACAAAACCTAGATTTTTTAGAGCTTTCTGAAAAATGTTTACTATATGAACGTCGAAGAGCAGTCTGGAATCCAACGTCACACCTAAATCCTTAATAAACTCCACATACTTCAGGATAGTGCCCCCGAGATAGACATCACATTTGTTTTGTGTTTGAGATAGTTTTCTGCTAAAAAGTATAGAATGACATTTTTCTGGATTAATAAATAATTTATTTAAGATACAGTACCTTTCAAAATTTGCAAGATCAGATTGCAGGGCACGAAAATCTGATACCTTCTTAATTGTTGTAAAGATTTTTAGGTCATCTGCATATGCAAGATATCTACAGGTAGAGAAACCTTGACCAATGTCATTTAAAAAAATTGAGAACAAAATCGGTCCCAAATGAGAACCTTGCGGTACTCCTGAAGTTACGGTTATACAAGAAGACTTTACTCCATTTACAACAACGTACTGAGAGCGATTTGTTAGATAACTTTTAATGAGTTTGAGCAGGGCCCCGTGCACACCGAAATTCTCCAACTTCACGAAAAGTGTAGGATGATGTACCTTATCAAAAGCCTTGGAAAAGTCGGTGTACACGGCACAAGTTTCCAGACCACTATCTATACTTTCGTTTATACTCTGAATAAATGGTATTAAGTTGGTTATTACCGATCTTTTTTGGAAAAAGCCATGTTGGTTAACATCAATAGCTTCTTTGACCTTAAAGAATAATTGTTTTAACAGCAAAGATTCAAAAAGTTTACCAAAGTGACTAAGTAGGGAAATAGGCCTGTAATTCCGTACATAAGTTTTTTCTCCAGATTTAAATACTGGCACAATTTGAGCTGTTTTCCAAATATTAGAAAAAATGTCTCTGGATAAACATTGATTATACAAAACATGCAAAGGCTCGCACAAGCTAGGACAAGACTTCAAAAAAAATGAAGGAAAACCATCTGGGCCAGGTCCCTTTTTAGGATCCATAGATATAAGTGCGGACTTAATGTCATTTATATCAATATTGTCAACTACAAAACATTCTTGACATTGACTAGGCTCAATTAAAGTTGGTGTATCAGAAGGTTCAAATACTCCACTAAAATACTTAGAAAAGAGTTCACTAATGTCAACACAATTCGAAGCTTCCTGATCATTAAATTTCATTTTTATTGGTAAGCTTTTAGTGTTTTTTTTTGTTATGAAAAAATGACTAGAAATATTTAACGTCTTTGACAATGTTTATTTCTGTTTTATAAATATAATCTTTGTAATCATTGTGTATATTAATCTTTACTTTTTTGCGTAAATTTGAAAAGTTGTCGTAATCAGATTGTCTTCGGTACAGTTTCCACATTTTATGTGCCTTTAATTTATTTTTAATTAGATTGATGGCGTGTTTGGAAAACCATAGAGGGTATTGTCCCTTATTAATCTTAATTCTAGGGATGTGGTTAATAACAATGTTATCTAAAACTGTATAAAAACATGCAATGTTAATATTTACATCTTTAGATAAAAATAATTTGTCCCAATGAGTAGAAATAATAATTTCATTGATAGTGTCGTAATTGGCTTTATTAAATTATAACTTGGTATATGAATTACTAATAATGTTTTTCTCCGACATTAAATTAACACTTATATCCAAAGACATGTGATGGCTATCTTCAGGCACAAATGGATCCATACTTTTATTTACAATAACTTTTGTAGAATTAGAAATAATAAGATCCAGAATTTTATCACGAGCATTAAAGACGTGATTAAATTGCTTTAGATTATTAAAGTAAAAAGCATCAGAAAATGTTTTGCTGCAAGGATCAGTGGCGTTGATAGGCAATAAATCCTTAACATTCGGTTTTTGTGACCATATTAAATTAGGTAGATTAAAGTCACCCATTATTAAAAAATAACTATTAATATTAGTGCTTATAATATTTTCTAGTTTAGACAAAAAGTTTATATGGTTATTTACTGCCGCATGAGGTAGAATATAAACAGTGCATAAAAATAATTTTCTGCCCCCCTTTAAAGTAACGCTCACTCATATGTCTTCGATTATTGTGTTAAAATTACACGACTTAGAGACAAGTTCCGTGTGGTATAAGTCACAAATCGCCAATAAGACACCGCCACCATCACTTCTGCCACTAATGTTAGCGTTCCTATCAAGTCTAAAAACGTTATAGTTGTCAGGAAACAGCTCCGAGTCCAGAACGTTGGGATTTAACCAAGACTCGGTTATTGAGTTACAGTCGTATAGACAGGTGCAGGCAGACTGATAAAAGTCTACTGTCTTTGTCCTAAGGCCTCTGGTGTTTTGGTAGTAAATAGAAATTGCTGAGACGAAGTCATTAAAAAAAAAGTTGTAAGTTGCCACAAGAAATTACAAAAGTACTAATTAGAAGATATGGTTTATAGTGATGCTAGCACGGAAGACAGAGTGTGCTCATTAATAATATTAATGGCTTTGCTGTTCTCGTCCCTCTTTATGAAAACTTTCATTTCTTTCACCCAGCAAAATTTGAAGTTAGAATTTTTACAAAATTCCCTAGCTTTCTTGTGAAGTTGCTTATAGTAGGGTGAAAGGTGTTCGTTAACAAATATTTTTGGGCCATGTTCAAATCCTAAGTCTGTTGCCTTTAACCCGTGATTTCTTTTTAATTTAGCGGCATTAATAAATTTGTTTCTTTTAGCTACGGATGAGAATTTGACCACTATGTTTTTGGGTTGGGTTGAACTATTTGTACCCTTAGCATATCTGGCAACCTTATGACATGACACGATATTGTCATCTCGAATGTTACTCCCAATGAAAGAACCTAACTCCTTTACGAGAGTGAGGACGTTTTCCTGTTTCTTCTCGGGAATGCCACATAATTCAGCATTATATTTACGACTATCCTGCTGCATTAATTCAATTTGGGACCTCAAAGACATACACTCCTTACGCACTTCGATCAATTCGTGCTGCATGTTCCCCACAGTCTTAGATAGAGTATTTACTTTCTCCATTTGGGCTGAGAAATCGTCTATTTTCCCACTAAAAAAGTTTAGCGAGTCCATAAATCCCGACTGAGCTGATTTTAAAGCCGCTACATCAGACATAATAAAGTTGGCCTTTTTAAGGAGCTCCTGGAGAACCTTTTCATTGGCCCCCGTAGAAGCGCCAACGACCTTGGTGTTAGTAGCAGAGCAGTCCCTGCAAAACCATTTAATTCCTGAGTCCGGTGATAAATCATTGATGGTCGCCGGAAGCCTGACGCACTTGAGATGAAACAGGCGGCCGCACTGACTTCGACAATCGATGCCCGGATTTGTTCGATTGATAACAGTAGAATAACCGGAACACGAGCCGCTAGGCATGGCGTATTGAAGTAGATGATTTTAATAATAATATAAGAAATATCGATTATAACTTAAGTTATTGCTCACGCCCTCGCCGGAACTAATTTTTAGACACTGTTACGATTCGAATGGTGTAACTTATGGTTATTATTAAGTAGGTACTGTGTGAATATAAAAATGCCAATAAAGACCGGAATAATTGTACGCGCGTCTCGCTTACTCGATGTACTCGAAACTATTATTGCTATTATCTTTTTTGTTCAGGTAACTATAGGTTCAGTTGATTAACCCTAGGCTAGACTTTACCTTTGTACATTTGGGATAATAAAGACATTATTTAATAATTTATTTATTTAATTTCTATAACATACAGCTGAATACTTTTCAACTTTGATAGAATAAACAGAAAGTGCAGTAGTACCGTAACAAGTGTTATTTTCTGCTCCCATATTTTTTAACAAATTTAGTGGCTTATTAACGTTTTATAAGCTAAAATTGGTATCGTTGTAAAGCTGTTTTTTCTATCTATAAGCAGAGTGAAAAGGCATTTTTCTGAAGGACTGTTTTCCCTAGGAAAATACCAAAGTACTAATGCTATTAAAATAAACTGTCTATTAGTGATAAATACCAAGGTCCATTGTTAGGCAGAGGATTAGCCGTTGGAATTTGCTGAATTCTCGCGAAGTGCTGAGTGTATGTGAATAGAGGTACGGATTAAAAGATATAGGTTGTGTAGTGGAGTTGTGTGTGTAGGATGTTTTGTTTTGAAATTTGACTGAAATAAGATCTCTGTCAACATGTCGAGCAGCTGTGATATTTGTTCAGTCAAAATTACCAGCACACGAAAAGTAATTAAATGTCTAGGAAGGAGCTGTCCTAATGTATGTCACCAGAATTGCCTAAAGGGACATTTAGATGATTGGAAATGTAAATCATGTTCTTACTGCCTATCACAAAGGGATCTTTTTGAAGAGATGCAGAAAATTTCCAAGTGAAGAAATGGGAAAATCGATCGACTTTTGTCAAAGCTCAATTGAAGAAAATAATAGTTTAATAAAAAAAACAAGACAAAAAAATCTCAGAATGTTTGGATAAAATAGAAGCTCTTCAGAATAAATGTATCCAGCTGGAAAAAGAAAATATTGCCCTCAAATCGCTCCTTAATGATCAAGAACAACATTCAAGATCTAACAGTGTTGATATAGTTGGCGTCCCTGAACTAAGGGATGAAAATGTAATCTCTACAGTCGCTAAGATTGTCAGAGCCTTAAACGTCAATATTGGGGTCACATAGATCACTAATATCGTATAGGGGAGGTCCAGGAAGAAAAACATGAACCTCGTTCCATGTATGTGAAGTTCATCTCAAAGATTAAAAAGGAGCAGTTTCTTGGTGCTAAAAAAATGAGACGGGATCTTTGTGTGGGCAATATATGTGAGGGTGTGTAGGGGGTTCACGCGAAAAAACCCGTGTACATCAACGAATGTCTAACAAAGTCTAATCGTGCGTTGTTTAAGAAGTGCCGTGACTATAAAAAGAAAGAAAACATAAAATACTTGTGGGTGAGGGATAAAAAATGTGTATGCGAAAAAATGACACTTCGAAGAAGTTTGTAACCTATATAGAAAATTCATTGATTGATGTTAACTGAAAATGAAGGTAAATATTTAAAAATTTACTATCTGTTCTATTCTTCTCGTCACCTCAATTTCACTTTATTGACTAGTTTAATACTTAGTTTTTTATTTAGTTTAGTTCTATAAGTTATATTCTTAAGTGCATTCAAAGTATCGCTTCTTGCTGTTAATATTTTTTTGTTTTACATAATGAATGTTGAGTTGCCTTATTGCCTCACCTCTCCCTATAATATTTCCTTACTTGCTATTCTTTACTTTTACTACAAACCTGGTACATACCCAAATAATACGTCACACGCAAGTACCGAAAAGACTGACGCGGGGAATCGAGGTGAAAAACACTCGGTACTAGATCGTCTTACTGTTAATAACCATTTTTACGACCAGTGTTCGCGCGGCCTTCCGCAAAAACTTCCTGTGTTATCCTGATCCTGACTGACCCTTAGGTAAGTCTTGTTACTTTTAATTTAATTCAATCACTTTTATATTTTTCGTGCTAAGTCAGCAGGTGGTGGTGTAAAACCGTCCAAAGGTACATGAACCATTGCAACCTATAAAATTTACAGTCTATAGGGTCTCAATTGATTAGAACCCTTTTCTAATCAATGGCACCCTTTTAAACACACTTATCAAAACTGTCGAGGTCTTAATTCTAAGTTATTTAATCTTAGGCTATCAATCTCTTCTTCAGATTATGATGTTATTGTCTTGACGGAGACTTGGATCCAGCCATCTATAACCGCGAGTTTATCGATCAAAGATATATAGTTTATCGAGAAGATCGTGACCTAATTCGATCAGGTAAAGGAACGGGAGGGGGAACCCTTGTCGCCGTCAACACAGAAATATCATCCCAACTGTTACCTATATCGTGCAATAATAGTAAGATAGAGGATTTTTGGATTAAATTATGTTTTTCTTCTCAAAACTTGTATTTATGTAGTACTTATATACCTCCAAGGATGTCATATGACACTTATAGTGAATTTTTTGATACTGCAGAAAGGTATCTACAAGGCCAAAATAATAAAATTCTTATTTTAGGGGACTTTAGTAGATGTAGAAAATAGGAATATTTTTAATAACATAGAAAGTAGATATTTACAAATGGTAAACCTGTTAGACTTGCGACAACATAATAAAATTCTTAACAACAGAAATAGGGTTCTTGATCTTGTTTCGAGCAATTTTTCTTTAACTTTAAATAGAAACGACTCTCCTTTTATAAGGGAATATCCGGATCATCCCACTTTGTTTTGCAAACTTGAATTTAGCAATACTTCTAAGGGTTATCACCGACGCGTTTGTCTCGCATTTTTCTAGTATTGTTTAATCAAATCCCTCTGGCTACACCCTGGATTTTACTCCGGCGGTTCCTCTGACAAATGCGATTTTGTTCATAAAGGGTATTATTGTGGAAGATATTAGGGTTCCCGTAAAAAAATTAAAACCTAAAAAATCGGTCGGGCCAGATTAGATACCACCCTATATCTTTAAAGCATGTATTGATTTTCTAACTGAGCCCTTATTAATAATATTTAACCTAATATTGGAAAAAAAAATGAATCCAGATTTATGGAAAACCTCAAAAATAGCTCCTATATTTAAAAGTGGTGACAAGGCTGATATTTCAAATTATAGACCTGTAGCATTAATTTGTTGTCCAAGCTAAATTTTTGAATCAATATTATATAACAAATTTAAAAATCTCATCCATTCTTCTCTAAGAGACCAACATACAAAATTAACGAAAAACAAATAAAAACACAAAGTCACGGTCTCACAACATGTAATTAAACGGGCTACACGTGTTTCGCTTTAGTTAGAGCATCATCAGGCCTAAAATAAAAATACTACGTAAACAAAACTAAAAACTTACATAAAACAATAAAAAACCTTTAAAAGCCATCCACACACTTCACAGTACATAAATAAACAATAATTTTAAGTTTATAAATTGTACAAAGCAGAAATTAAAAAAAAAAACAAAGTGGAACGGAACAACATAGACTCAACGAGAATCGAACGCGGTACAACAAGGTTATAAGTATACATTTTTTTTCCAAACATTTTATTTATTTCCTATAAATTACATTTCGAACTTAATTATACTACTTATTCGTTACTACTTAAATAGAATAGAATTCTTAAATATCCTGCACGCAGGCAGGCGTGTTATTAAGAAAAAACCCCTGGGAAGGGGGACCGTTGTTATGGCCTTAACAATAGAAAAGTAGCATTCAACCAGTGCCGATACTGTATCCCACCGCCTATCTAAAAAGATTTATGAGGGAGCTTCCATTGGTGGTAAGCGCGATGCTCTTAGCACTGAGACGCAAGTAAGCCGCGGGTTGTTATCAGGATGCGTGATGTTTTTTGAGGAAAACTGGCACGAAAAACCTCATTTAAATTAAAATCAGGTACCTCGTAGCAAAAAAGGTTATGCCCAAAGCCTTTCAAGGTAAGTTATTCTACTGTAGTCTAATGCAGCAGTAGAATAGAGCCAGTAGCAAGTGTGGTACGATATATCGTGGAGTCTATTTAGATGGTTGTGTGTTTATGTATCATACGTTTGTGTAGTTTCTGTGGGTTTAAAATTGTGAGTGGTATATTGAGGAGTGTATCTAGGAATATTGCCAAGGTCAAGGAACCCGGTAATAAATTGGTAATCTTTTATATATTGGCCCATGTTTTATGATTTCCTGATTATTAGATCTAATGTTTGTGATATTTTGCGTCATTTCCGACCCCTGCACGGAGAAGGTGAAGAATTTTTCTGATATATCGTTGATATAGTCAGAGATATATTCCACACCACTACCCTCATGCAGATCGCGGATCCGCGTGTATCTGTCCGCTGATAAGACGCCCCTCAAAATTTTATTTTGAAAAATTTGAAGGCGCTTTTTTTGCGTATCGGATATAATGTTCCAGACTGGAGCGCCATACGTTAAGCAAGGCCTGATTACTTGTTTATAGATTAGCAATTTATTTTCTGGGCTTAGGGGTGATTTAGGACAGATTAAGGGGTAGAGTTTTTGTTGTGCTGCAAAAGTCCTTTGCAGTACTGAGGAGACATGGGGGATAAAGGATAATCTTTCATCAAGCATTATTCCGAGATACTTTGCCTTTTTGGAAGAGGTTATGGGAGTGTTTTTTATGACAAGCGGGGTTATTATACGGTGATTGGTACGTTTTCTAGTGAATGTTACGAGCTCAGTTTTTGTTGCATTCACTGTTAATTTCCACTTTGCGTAGTAGGAAAGAAGTGTTGATAAATGGTAGGAGAGGGTTTGTTTGGTAGCTTGGGCGTAGAAGGACTGGGAATAAATAGCTGTATCGTCAGCGTAGAGTGCTATTTTGGTGCTTGGAAATTTGGGAATATCAGATGTATACAGATTATATAAAAGAGGGGATAGGACCGTACCTTGGGGGACGCCGGCTTTTAGGTGTTTGGGAGTTGAAAGACTGTTTTCTATTTTAACTTGAAAGGTACGATCTTGGAGATAAGAAGCGATTAGGGATACAATGTGCAAAGGAATATCAAGGAGGGCAAATAGCTTGAAGATCAGGCCATGGTGCTACACTTTATCAAAAGCCCTTTCGATATCTAGAAGCAACATAGTGGTGTTCATCTTTTTATTAAAACCATCAAAAATGTCTTGGACAATGCGTGTGGTAAGCAGAGTCGTGTTATGTCGAGGCCTAAAACCAAACTGCTCCCTCGGAAGTATCTTTCTGGCTTCAACTACAGTGCTGATTCTGTCCAGGAGAATCTTTTCAGTCAGTTTGCCCATGATGTTCAAAAGGGAAATAGGGCGATAGGAGCTAGGCAGAGATGGATTTTTGCCGGGTTTGGAAAATAATATGACTACAGCCTTTTTCCACTCAATGGGAAAGTGTTGCAGTCTTACTATTGCATTAATAATATACATTAGTTGTACAAGTGGTTTTCGTGGTAGAGACTTGAGAAGGCGATACGGAATGCCATCGGGACCTGGTGCTTTGTTATTGGGTAACCGGCGAAGGTATTTGCGTATTTCTCTTGGAGAGGTTATTAGGTTTTGAAGAGTATGTGGTGGTATTGGAAATTTCTGTACACTAAAAGTGGCGCCCGTGTTGCTGATTTGCCTTTGTCCGTTGTTGATGTCAGGTACCTGACTATGTATTTCCGCCAAAAAGTCTGCGAAAACTTCGGATTTCTCTAAATCTGTTATATAATCCCGTCCGTTATGTGTAATTGTCGGGACTTTTATATTTTGTTTTTGCATTCCTCTTGCAAACTTCCACAGGGAATTATCCCTCGGGGTAAGTTTTCGGAGTTTTTCTGTCCAACACGTGTTTCGGTGAATGGCAATTTTTTGCCTTATCGTGTTGGAGAGATCCAGCATTGCCTGTCTGTCTGTTTGTCGCCTGTAGTATTGCCAAACCTTCCTAGTTCTGTTTCTGGCCCTAATAAGGTCTAGAATTTCGGCAGGAAGATTTTCTTGTTTGGGCCTTTCAGGAACTTTTTTGGCAAGTCTAGCTTGTAATGTTTGTATATTGTTGGTGAAAGTCTGTACTTCCTGCTCCAACTGAGCAATTGTGGGTATATCACCACTAATATTGGTCATACCATTAAGTTGTTGCCTGAAAGTTTTATAGTTGAAGTTTTTGTAACTGTAGATTGTCCGTTGGGTGTTAAATAGCCCTTGACCAAGTTTCCAGTCAATGACGACCGGTAGATGGTCTGAGTTAAGATCATCGACTGTAACGGGGTCTGTTAGGTTTCTAAGTCCTTTGTTTATAATTAAATCAATGTAAGTAGGTGTTGTATTATTTAAAGGGTAGTGCGCAGGTGAGTTTGGGCAAAGTAGTTGTAATTGGGGTTGGTTCTGGATAAAATCATAGAGGACAACACCATGTTGGTTGTTTCTATGATTTTTCCAGGCTTTATGGCGAGCGTTTAAGTCCCCAAGAAGTAGGGAATTGTATTGTAGGGAAAAAAAGGGTGAAAAGTCTTGTTCTGTAACTAGTTGAGAGGGCGGGAGGTACGCTCCACTAATCAGCACGTTGCCTTCCAACAGAATTGAAACATGTTCTATAGACGTGGTAAATTGACGCATGCGTTTGTAAGCGTGCTTAGTGTTGATCAGTATGGCAACACCGCCCCCCCTCGCGTGCTGTCGGTCAGTTCTTTCCACCTGATAATTTCTAATTCTCAGGCGATCGACATTGCGCAGTCGTGTTTCGACTAAGATGGCTATGTCGATATCCCGAGAACCTACGAAATGAATGAATTCGCTTTGCTTCTCGCGTACTCCATTGCAATTCCACAGTAGAAATGTGAATATAAATAAAAGTAAAAGTGAAAAATTTGCTTAGATATTGAAACTGGGTAGTTTTTCCTCAAAAAACACCCTGCTTGCATTAAACTTTTCCATTTCAGTTTTGCAACCCCGCAGCATACTCACGTAACAGCAGATTGCATCATGTAGGCCATCTAGGTTTATTAAGGATTGAAGTTCCCCTAATGCATCTTGAATATTGTGCAGTTTATCTGCGGTGACGGTTACAGCATCGGCACTAGTTGATGCCATATTTGTCCGAGATATTAGAGTATCAGGAAAGTGCCTGTCGTAATCGCGCGTTGTTATAAGTATAAGTGTAAAACCTCTCGGTCATACGGACCTAATACTAAAACAACTTAACACGTTAGCTATGTAAATTAAAGAAAGTGACTACAAGGAAAATGTTAAACGATACTTAGCTAAATTAAATTGTTAAAAATTAAATTAGGTCAAAAGTAAACACGTCATTAACACACACGAGAACAGGACTCTTTTTAGCTTTTGTAATTTCCATTTTTTCCAGACCTAACTAATTTTCTTAGTTTCGTAAATTCCTTACACCCTAACATTTCATTCACAATCGAAGAAGAAAAGGATGGTTGTTTGTCTTTTCTTGGCCTTCTAGTTAAGAAATGCAACAATAAACTTATTTTTGAAATATATCGTAAGCCGACTACTATCGATAATGTAATTCAGTTTTCTTCAAATTCTCCCTACTCATATAAATTTGCCTCCTTTAATTCATTTTTCTATAGATTGTTTAATATCCCCTTGTTAAAAGAAGCTTTCGCTAAAGAATTGAATATTATAAAACATATTGCTCTCAACAACAGATTTCCCCTTCATTTAATAGACAAAATTTATTACAAATTTTTAAATAAATATAAATTGACCTACAATATTGTTCATAATAACAACTCAATAAGTTCCTTTAGATCATTGACCTTTTTTGGTTCTATCTCCGTAAATTTAGTAAGATTCTTTAAATCCCTTAATGTAAAAATCGCGTTAAAGACAGTCAATAATTTAAAGAACCAATTAGTCAGTAGAGTGGACAAGGCAGGCATCCTTTCTAAATCGGAAGTTTACTCTTTAAAATGTGACGATTGCAACGCAGTATACATTGGCCAGTCTGGAAGAAAAATCTCTACACGCATTAAAGAACACGTAGCGCTTTTTGAAAAATTTAAAAATACCAATGTCAGTGACACCAAATCAGCGTTTGCGAATCATTTGCTGGCCTCTACTCATAATTTTTCTCCGGGGGTGGGAGCTGAAATGCTCCATGAATGCCCTAAAGGTAAGAAGCTTGACCTTCTGGAAAAAATTGAAATTACAAAAGCTAAAAAGAGTCCTGTTCTCGTGTGTGTGAATGACGTGTTTACTTTTGAACCTAATTTAATTTTTAACAATTTAATTTAGCTAAGTATCGTTTAACATTTTCCTTGTACTCACTTTCTTTAATTTACATTACTAACGTGTTAAGTTGTTTTAGTATTAGGCCCGTATAGCCGAGAGGTTTTACACTTATACTTATAACCTTGTTGTACCGGGTTCGATTCTCGTTGAGTCTATGTTGTTGCGTTCCACTTTCTATTTTTTTTTTAAATTTCTGCTTTGTACAATTTATAACCTTAAAATTATTGTTTATTTATGTACTGTGAAGTGTGTGGATGGCTTTTAAAGGTTTTTTATTGTTTTATGAAAGTTTTTAGTTTTGTTTACGTAGTATTTTTATTTTAGGCCTGATGATGCTCTAACTAGAGCGAAACACGTGTAGCCCATTTAATTACATGTTGTGAGACCGTGACTTTGTGTTTTTATTTGTTTTTCGTTAATATTATATAACAAAATTTATAATCATATAATCGGTGTTATCACTGACAAACAGTACGGTTTTATGAATAAGAGATCAACAGTCACAAATTTAACCATATTTTTGCAAAAGCTGAATGGCGTGGTTGACTCTGACGGACAGGTAGATGTTATATATACCGATTTTTCTAAAGCCTTCGATAAAGTCAACCACGACATTCTGTTAAGAAATCTAGATTGGTTTGGCTTATCGTACGATCTTCTGCAGTTGCTTGCTTCATTCTTGCAATCAAGGATACAGTATGTAGTATATAGAGGGTGTGCATCTCGAAGTTTTGTCGCTTTGCCAGGGGTGCCTCAGGGGTCTAACCTGGAGCCATTGTTTTCTTATGTCTTATCAACGATCTACCATTGTGCTTAAAATATTGTGATGGTGAAATATTTGCCGATGATTTTAAATTTTATAGAGCAATTAATAGTATTAAGGACTGTGAACTCCTTCAGCATGACCTGAATAGAGTAATACTTTGGGCAAAACAAAACAAATTATATTTTAATGTTGAAAAGTGTATTACAGTAAATTTTTCTAAAAAAAAGTGCCAATTAATTACAATTATAAAATGGGTACTAATGTTTTAAAATGTAAAACAGAAATATAAGACTTGGGAGTTGTTTTCGACAATAAGTTGCATTTCGATGCTCATATTAACACAGTAACTTTACTAATTTAAAGACCATTACTAGTCTCTATAATGTCTATGTTCGCAGCATATTGGAATATACCTCGATTGTTTGGTGTCCATTCTATTCGGCTTACGAACAAATGTTGGAAAAAGTTCAAAAAAGGTTTTTGCGGTATTTGTACTGTAAAAAACATGGTGTGTATCTGATGGATATATCTTATGAAAACCTTTTGACATAATTTAAATTAAAAAAAAAAACTTACTTCCAGAAGAACTGTGGCCTGCTTGTTGTTTACACATAAGACATTCATAATAATATAGATTGTTCATTTCTTCTCGAAAAACTGCTGTTAACGGTAAATATTCATAACAATAGAGATTTAGGAACTTTTTATATAAAAAAACAAATACCAATTTAGGTAAAAAGTCGCCCATTTTTCGAATATCCAGTGCCGCCAACCTACTATTTCATATTGACATATTTTACGAACATTTGGGAAAATTTTGAAAAAATATATCTAATGTAGAATATTTTTAAGTTTTTTTTTCTTTTTGTTTTTTTTAAGTTACCTATTGTATTATCTGGGGGGCAAAGAATCTATTTTTTTTTAAATTTTGTAATATGTAGTGCTTACTTACTGTGCTTATTAGTCATTAAGGACCAACTGTAATCATTTAATGGACTTTGTGTCTGTAGATTGCATAAATGAATGAATAATTAAATTATTTAATTTTAAATTAACATAAAAAAAATACAACAGGTTGAATCTAAAGTTATACTAAAAATGTCTCTTATACGAACAATATAGTTTTGTCTAAATTATGCTTTCGCTGCCAAAACAATATTATTTGATGTTTCTGTTTTTTTTTTTAAAGTTTAAAAAGTTTTAAATAAAACAAATATCATATGGAACTCCTACTCAAAACAGAACAAGTAGAAGTAATAATTTTTGAATTATGTGGGTAGGGGTCATCTTTATTTACATTTTGTTGTGGCTATTTAACATATATATGCTACATACGAGTATTTTATTCTTAATGGTGACAAAATATTATTTAATTATATGACTAACAAGAGTATCAATAACACTAAATATGATTCTCAGTCATTTACCTGAATGTCAATTCGCAAAAGTCAATTTTTTCGAATGACTACTTTTTCAAATTGCAATTGTCCCGAACAAAAATTTTATCGAATCACTGTAATCCTGAAAAGAATTTTTTCCTAAAGCACTATTTTTACGAAAATAATGTCACTCAAACTCTTAAATTACTCGGTGGTCAATAGAAATAAGCGTTTTTCTTTAAACAAACGAAAATAGTCAACTAATTTATTTATACTCTTAGGAAAACACGATCACTCAAGACTAAAAGAGATATTTATTTTTATTGTATTTATTTACAATCATTTGAATTTTGCGCCAATATTCCGAATCCTTTTTCATTGTACTGAACTATCGGGGATAAGCCTTTTTATATATTTAGCTGAACGCTATTCTAGATGATTCTTGCTAACCTTCTCCGACGTCGTTCGGTGTGATTCTCGGAGAATCAGCCTCCCTAAGCTCATTTCATTCTAAAATGATTTCAAAGAAAATGAATATCGATATTGGCAGAAAGTGCCTCTCAATTGGATTTCTTGGGGAAGTAATAGCTTAATAGGGAGCATAACAGTACACTAATAGGCCTGAAGACCACTTTTAATATCCTGCGACTCGTTCTCCAGTCCAAGTTATCGAGTCTGCATGCGAGCTTGGGCATTTAAATTTCTCACATACTCGACCAAACGTCGTTATGGGTGGGCTTCTAGTCTGACGCGTCTTTGGAAGCCAGGGAAAAGATCTTTCTACAAATCTCTTTATCGGTTATCTTGAGTGCTTCTCCGATTCTGAGGTTAGACCGACGCAGCTATTGAATTTTTTCCAGATAGTTGTAAATCTACACAACGTGCCAAAGAATTTTTAGCTGAAGCAGTAAGAAAGTCTTGTTGCACTTTGCAGGTCATGCTGTACCGACTCTTTTGACCATTAGAATGATAAGCGATGAATCCATCTAATGCAAAATCCGATTCTGATTGGATTTAGTTGAGTTAAATGTTCTTCAATAAATGGGGATCGTCGTCAATTCGCTGGCACATCACTTCACAAAATTGAATTCTCCTATCAAAATCATCTTCTCCGAGTTCATGAAGAATATGAATTTGATAAGGAAAGAACTTATTTTTTTTTAAACTTTATGTACGGAACCAGTAGAAATATTTGTTAGTTTTGCGGCCTTTGGTATAGACAAAGTTGGATCCATAGCAAATTGTCCTAGTACTTCAACTTGGCATGCTTCATCGACAACTCCATTTTCATATTTTTTCTTATTGCAAATCGATCCCGTCTCTTCAAATTTTCGTATTAATTCTAATACGTATTAATGGCTCACGTTTTTATCTTGATACCTTTCATTAAATGCTCTCGCGGTTCTGCGAGCACACCGATCTTGAGCTCCATAAAGGAAAATTATTTCTATTCTTTCGGCTAGCGTATACACCATTTTATTAACTCACTGTTTTAACTAAAATTAAAAAAATTGCACGCGTCAAACTGACAGTTTTAACAATAATAAATCGCCTGCTTTTTAAACGCCTTAAAAATGTAAGGTATTGCAGTGTTTTTTTGTACCTATTAGGTAGGTTTCGCAAAAAATATAAGTGAAATAAATACACATACAAAATTATAAGACTGCAAAGATTTTTGCAAAAAATTTGAAGACACTCTTTTTTCTCGCAAATAACGGTACACATTCTTTACTTAAAAAAATAAATAATTTGCTTAAACTAAATGTACTGTTTGTTACCACACATTTTAACTTCTAAATTGCTTGTATTTTTTTTGATGATCTATTATAAAAAATGTAAGAATTTTAAAATGACATAGGTACCACACTAAAAGTATTCATTTAAAATACCAAAGTTTGGCGTAAATAAAATATTCATTATTTCTAGACATTTTCGCTAACTATTTGCTTACACATTTACCGATGTCATTTTTTTTGGTACCGTTGAATAGAGAATTTTACGCTGCTTACTACGATGTATTACACGATGGGGGTTCCTATTTGGTTCTATTTTTTTTTTTTTTTTTTTTAAGATAGTTATTAAGGGTGGATCGTTTTGAAATGAAAGCACTGTATAGGTAGTTTGTTTAAGTACATAGAATGTTACAAGGATTTTTACTTTCCATTTTTATACATATTTTGTTGTTTTTTTTTAACTGCTTTGCATGTGCAGAAGTGCTACTTCACCATATTTTTATTGATAAAATTCTTTCCTGTAATTGGATGACAAACCTGTTGGAAATAAATGCCTTTTTTTATTAGCACTTTGTAAGGCACACTTGATGACAGACCCTTCCATCTCTTAGTGTCATAAAGCCAAACCAAGTCACCGTTGTTGTACCTCTGGTATTTCATATTGACGTCATAGACTTCTTTCATCTGATTGCTGGCGTCTTAAATAAAAATGCGCACCCATGTCTTTGGTGGCTAGAGACTACTTTGACCAAATATCGATTAATAATCCTATTCATTCGATCCACCATACTATCTGACTGCGGTGTATTGTAGTTGTTCTTGTTTTCTTGATTCCAAGTTCCAAGTTGTTCTTTTGTAATTTGGAATCCAGCTTGTTCTGGAACAAGCTCTAAGGATTCCAAATTTCGTCCTTGTAGCTGGATGTAGCTCCAGAGGTACTATCGATAGATCCATTCTTTTATTAAGATGTCGGCGATAGTAGAAGTTTGCTGCTTTGGTAGAGGATACGGCTTAACTAATTTGCTAAAGTAGTTCATTACGACCACGATGTAGTTATTCTCTGTTTCTGATTCGGAAAACGAACCAGCAATGTCAATAGCAATCTTTTTAAAGGGAATTCCTACGTTGTAGACTTTGTCTAGCTAAGAAAAGGTACAGCACGTGTTGTTCGGCTCGATTGCGCAGTAAATTTGTTTACGCCGCTGTCAAAGCAACGGTATCGATCGCCCCCATTTGCATATAAACAGTGCCGTTGCGTTAATTCTTATATTTGTGTTCTGTGCCTTTTAGTGTTTATGTCTTATTAGAGTGAATAATTTTTATATTATTTTTTCATAGTTATTTTTGTTTGTAATTATGGCTCCAAAAGGGATTGATGTGAAAGGAAAGGTTTTACATAGCCAAGCAAGAGAAATTATTTATAATATTTCCAAATTTATGGAAAGAGAAGCAATGGAGGGAATTCAGATCTAATTAAAAAATTACCGGTATGTATTAATTTATCTAATATTTTTGCAGGCAGCTTATTCTAATAATTAATTAATAAAATTCTTAGGCTATTGATACTTTAAAACATTAATAATTAAAATTAGTGTTTTGTTTAAGTACGTAATAATATCACTTTGAGGATATTTGCTTTAATTTCATCACAGTTTTTTTTTCATTTTTAGAGAAAGAATTTTGGCTAACTACACAAATTGGCAAAAATTGCCTTCAGCGAATTAAAACGGAAGGACAGCATGTAGATAACAACCTGGCCAGTACTTCTTTTGGAACTCCAACTCATAAAAGCGTTAGACCCAAAGGAGTCATAAAAACATTGTACCCCGGAGATATTGAAGAGATTAAAAGATCACTTGATGAAAATGTATTATTTTTTAGATGACTAAAGAGAATGGAGGACCGGTTTTTTAAGACTCGATATCTGCAAAAACTTTTTTTTTCAGGATAGGTGCCTACAAAAAGGCACCTATCCTGAAAAAAAAAGTATTTTTTCTGTATCAACCTAAAACAGATACATGCAAAAATGTAGTTTAAACTTTTATTTATTGAAAAACAAACAAATGAAAAGAAAACGTAGTTTTTTTCAAAAGTCGACAAGTACAAATGCTGGTTCTGTTGACAGTCAAAACGAACTTTTATTGTATTTTCTTTGTGACTGTTTAAATGTTTAAAAAATGCCTTTGCTCTTATTTTAGGGAATACATACATTGTGCGTAGTTCAGTTTTTATTTAGCATAATATTTTGGTTCCTTTTATTTCAAAGAAAAATTCTCTACAAATGAACCATCTGGTTTTCCAAAACGAAGATTAAAGTCTCTATAAAATATTTTCTTATATTTAGACAAGGAACACTTTAAGTTTTTACGAGCAATAAATGCGTTCAACATTTTTTGCTTTTTTTAACAACTATTAAGTTCTGGAGGCAAGTTACTTCTCTTACATTTTGCGCGAAAGTAATGACTTTTCCTGCATATGTAACTACTTATATACTCTTTTATTCCATTAGTTATGTCTTTATCAGTTTGCTTTTGTATGCGCTCGCCCCGTTTTTCAATCAATAGTTGTCCCGCCAAAAATTTCTTAGAAATAGCAGCAAGTCAATCTTTGCTTGCTCCTAAAATATGCTTAGCGTTATGACATCTAATAAAACAGAATAGGTTTAAAATAGTTACCAGTTTCATATTGAAAAGTAGATAGGCAAATGGGCATTTTTCCCTTGCGAATTATAACATATACTTTACTGAAATATGTCTGTTCCTCTTTGGGCTTGAATCATCATTGACTATAACTCTTCTTTTCAGAATGTCTATACATTTTAATAATACTGTATCTTATGCAATCTTCTTTTGGTTACGTGAATAGGTATATTATTTCTCTCAAAGCCAAATTGATTTTGTTAAACCTTACCTATTTAGACATAAGTAATCTCAAGAAATACCTATTCAAATTACAGAAAAAATAATGGAAACCACCGTCCGGTATCGAAAATGCCAATATGTAAAAAGTTGACCCTTGAGCCTGGCGTACATGACCAATGGGCAGAACAAAGGACAGACAGATACGAAACTCACTTTAGTCAGCGAGAGAGAAAACAATCTGTACGTAGATTCCGTGTATTGTCGCTTCTACCTGTGGAATGCTATGGTTGATTTTCACATGTAGAGTCAAGATGTAGCCGAAAAGCTATTCCGTGCATCCCTTGATTCCGATTCGGGCGAAGTCTTTTTTGTCAACAAGTCTTTTTAGGCATAATATCCATTCTAAAACAGTTTGGGTAAATTTTAGGTATTTTTATATTGTCTCTACTTTTTTTACGGATATTTTGTGGTTATGATTAAAAAGTTTGCTTATGTTTATAATTTATTAATTTGAAGTAATTTATTTTAAAGTGATTTTTTAGAGTTATTCGTAAGTTTACTTTTTAAAATTAAAACATGAGAGTTACTGAGCAACACTGGGAAGTATTCCTTAATATTTGTGAAAAACATCCAAGCTTGATTACTGGAAAATTCAACGCCTTTTAAAATAAATATCTGTAATTTTATTAAAGCCAATCACGTCCATATATGTAGAGTAGAAGTACAGGTAGGTATCCAAACTTAAATTATTCTTTTATTAAAGTACTATAAAGAAGTGAAGTTTAAGATACCTCAACTTACCAATATATTCCAGGAATTCACTATATTTATATAAAAAACATTCTTCGCATTTATAAGTTATAATAATTATGACATTAGATTTTCCTTAACATAATTCTTATTGTACCTATGGGTTTTTAATTAAAGGCAAGAAAATAAGACCATGTATGAAATTGGTAATAATAAAAATCTATTTATTAAGTCAAAAGTGTGACATGATAAGACTAAATTTAATTTAGATCAATAATGTTAATGGTCATTAAAATAAAATATGATAATTAAATCAAGGTAATGAACAAAAGTAGTAAGTATTGATCATCCAAATGTCATATTTCTAATACATAATTATTTTTAAAATAGTTATTCATAATGCTCCTTCTGATGGCTTCACCTTGCCTAAAGATATTTGCTTGATGGTCATTTTGGAAATCATCATTGTTTAAGTTTTCTTCACCTACCAGTTTTTCATTCAATTCAAAATTTGCCACAATACTTATGTTATGTAAAATGACACACGCATTTACAATTTTTCCAACTTTAATAGGTGAATACCTTAGAACTCTTTCTCGCAATAAGCACCCAAATCTTGATTTTAAAACTCCATTACAATCTTCAATACAATTTTTCGCTTGTTCATGAACATTGTTGTATCTTCCTTCTGTGGTATTTCTGGCTGGATTCTTCTTCTGGAATCATGTAGTCACATTTAATCCCAAAGTCATACTCACAAACCTTTAAAAAAATAAGAAAAGATAATATACAAGTAACTCCTTTAAAAAAATACGATGATATGTAATATGTATTTGTCAGATCAGTCAAATGAAGAAAGCAGAAAGATTTTACATGAAAGCTTTCTGGGCGGTTTTTTTAAATAGTAACAATTTAGAAGCTATTTTGCTTTTAGGCTTTACAAAAATATTTATGCTTTTTAAGATATTAACTCTTGAAACCCAACTTTTTTGCTTTTTTTTAACATGACATAAAATCAATCCAGCCAACAGCTTAAAATAATAACCAAATGGTTTGACTTACTTAAAATTTTAAGTACCTACTTACCAACTGTATATTTTTTGAATGGAAATGTTTCTTGTTTGGGTAATTATGCTCCTCCTCATGTGGTAGTAATATAGCAACATTAGTGCAATCTATTGCTCTCAAAATATCTGGAAAACCAGTTGCTTTCATAAACTTAGCTTTTATTTCCATTTTTTCTACCATGGCTGCTGGAAATTTTACCCATGTAGCTCCCAACCTCTCTTCGACAGCAGTTGTAACTGTTGGTATTGTTCTAGATGTAACTAGTTGTGAGAAGCATATATTAAAATTTTGCCCAAGAGAATATTGATATTACCCCATAGCATAAAAGTAGAGAGTGGCAAAAAATTTTAAAAGTGCAGGAACTGCCACATTGTTGTTGGTGATATCTATATCTTCCACAATTGCATTATAAACATACTGGGCTAATTCTTTATTATATCTAAAGCTCTTTTTAAAAATAGTATCGTTTAGATCAAAATGTGTTCGCTTCCTGTCTCATTCTCCTCCTATCAAGATAAAATAACCTAATTGCTGCTTGGTGCTCCTCTCTTTGCAGTGTAAGGATATTATTCATAATAACAGGAAATATCTAAATAAAAAAAGGAGCCTTTACTTCACATGAAAAACCATAAACTTATTCTTTAAAAATATAAGCAATTATATCCATTAAGTCAAGGTCAATTAACATTAGCTTGTTGAGAAATTGTTTCGTCCAATATTATGTATCTGAAACAACATTTTACACTGCTAGATTTTGAGCTATCACAATTTAATGATTAACTGTATATTATTTACTCTTACCTTTAATGCGAATTAATAATTCCTGATATTTTACTATTATTAAAACAAACGAAATTACCATCAAATTGTAAAGCACGGAAAGCAAACATTCCAATTTAATTTAAACTGTTAAAGACGTTATTGGGAAAATGGGTCGTATAAAATGTTAAATCACCAAAAAACCCATGGAAAGTCGTGTTGATTAGACAAGTCGACACGACTCGACGTGTTGTCTTTGAGTCGTGTAGAAAACGGTACACGAAATGTCAAAATATCGAAAACGACATGTTGCCTAGATATCAAGGGTACACGGAATTTGCGCCCTGATTCCAGTGAATTGTGTTAAATTAAATTCAAAACCAAGAACAGCTATTGCCATCTAGGAGTTCACAAGTTTCTAAGTCATTAACCGACTTTAAACTAGATATCATTATTAGTACTACCCATATAATATTCAATTATTACATTGTAAAAGCAAATGTACTAATTTTTAATGTTACTAAGAATATTACAAAAATATCTTGTTACTGAAACACTGTTGAGTCATATTATGCAAACTTCGAGTCAATTTATGGTAATGATGCCATTATTGATGAGATAGTGTTAATCCAGAAAAGGGCTCTGCGTCTGGTTTTGTATTTGAACTACCCAGACAATCACACGTGATAATATCGTTATAATAAGCTCACCAAATGACGAGAAATGACGAGTTACATCACGAGAGTATCACGTAAAAATGACCTCCTAATGTCTCAGACAAAATACGTTATATTGAACACGTCAGTTTAACGTATTTTCATATAACGGAAAATGAAGTCATTACTACGTAACGTTTTGGGAACATGAACAAAAATTAAAAAAGTACATTTATAAACAAACGTTTTTATTTAGAAATATTCGATTAAAACAAAAAAATAAACAAAATATTAAAACATTCTAAACTCAAAAAAATGTACTTTCACATTTGCTTCTAAAGCAACTCCGCCAAGATACCTGAACTAAGTACTGTACAACTCGAAAATAATGAGGTTCAAATTAGATTTAAAATTCTTAAAACAAGCGTGAAATTCTATCATACAATAATTATTAATATTATAGGTGTTACACCAAATATATGCACTATAACCTTAATATTAAATTTTGTTTTTTGTTTACCCCATTATACTATGTATAATAGGAATAGCAACACAACCTTTTTGCCTAAATGGTAAAATAAAGCATTTGCCAAAATTGTCATTAATTGAACATTGAGGGATAGGGGTATGAATATAAATCAGAATAGCTAATAAATTCTTTTCCAACAACATAAAGTTTATTGCCGTGTGCTTTTAAAATGTTATGTATTTCAACAAAGGCCTGATATACTTTTAAATAAATTGTTATACTATGGTTAAGACTACCACAACCAGAATCTGCTCTTAGGTTAGGAAAGTAAGGTGGTCTTTTTAGTTTTTTGCTAGGCTCCTCGTCCTCACTGGTAAAATCTGACAAGCATCTCTTAGCTTTTAACCTTTTTTTACACGTAATGTTTTAAAGTCCAACTCTGAAGATTGTATATCTGAAGTTTCCTCCCACTTCTTTAAACTCTTTCTGGCCTTTTTCAGGATGTCTAAATTAAATATACTTTATCACTAACAAAACATATGACAATAGTTAAAAAACTAAATGTATTATCATGGTACAAACACTTTTTTTGTTGGTTTTGGGGAACAGGCGAAAAACTGTTCTCAAAAATATTTTTAAATACTTATTGAACAGATATATACTGATTTACTTATGTATACATAACAAATTAGTAGGTTAACAAGTACACACCATAGTAAAAAAGCAATCTTTTGATAGGATACAACTTCCAAGGTTCATCAGGTTCTTCGGCATTAGTAAGAAATTTATTAAAAGGCCCTCAAGTTTTATAAGGGGGCCAAAAAGTATGCCTTTTTGTAGGAGTGAGCCATTTTGAGTGAACCAGAGCTATTTCACTATTTTCGAGAAATTCTATTCTACACCTGCGTAAGCCTCCATATTCACTACAAATAGAAATAGAATATTTTAACAGAAACCACTTTTTGCTTTTATGATATTGTTTGGTTATGGTTTTCTTGCCAATAACAAACCCTTATTATAACCCTCCTTAGAATATCGGGTTCTATTTATTATAAAAAAGAAAAAAAATGAAATTTTTAAATTGCACTAATTAGTAATTTGTTTAGATGTTACTTCTAAACCTAAATTATGTTCTTAAATAATTCATCTTTCCTGGCGCCATATAATTGCAATAAATATATTTTAATTAATTTAAAAAAAAGTTACAAATGTTTACGCATGTACTGAAGTCATGGCGTGCTTAGTTTCTCGCCTAGACTGTTCGATTAGTCCAGTGGCTTGGCTTGTAGAATTGCATTCTAAGGGTCTTGGGTTCAAACCCCCACAATAGCAATTTTTCTTGTAATTCTTTAAGAAAAGAATAAAAATAGTTGAGCAAAATAAATAAACAATTGCATGTCTTAGTAAATTTTGCTGAAAAATTTTCGCCGCAAAAAGAGCTTTGAATGTTTTTTTTTTTTACATAATATGCGTAATAGTTTATTTGTACCTAATGAAAAATAATTAATTTCATAAAGTTTTATTATAGGTAAAAATGACAAAAAACGTCGTCAAAATATCGTTATTTAAAGTACGTCACTCTGACGTTATTTACTTGACGTCATTATCTCATGTCTTTTTAGTGATTTTTAGACCACTGACGAGTGGTCACGGGTTATCACGATTTAATGACGTTAATCTGACGAGCTCTTGCTAGCTGGGTAGCAGCAGTTTTGCAGGGGACTCTTTCGGCAGCATGAGTTATAATCATAAATATTTGTCTTTCACATCACTTAAATTGAAAAGAAAGTAGTTTATATTATGTTTAGGTTTTTCAAGGGTGATACTCAGGTAGCAAGATGACGTTAGACGTCAGTGAAAGAAGTCTTTATGCCGTCCTGATTGGGCATTTCAGGTTAATTAGCGTCTAACTTTCTGGTCTTTAAAATGAGTTTCTTTTACCACAGGTAAATATTGAGTTTTTTTTATTACATAATTCATTTACAAAATCAAAATTTTAAAGTGAAAAAATAAAATAGAAAAGACAATGTCGATAATTCTTGCACTATATTCGCTGTACAACAAACAGAAACTAAAGCGGCTGGGTTTGTTAATCCCAACCCAAACCCTAATGGGGTTAACTTTCAGTAATCTATCAAGTGACTTAAACTAAAATATATAACTGGTGGTACAGGTGGTGCTGGTGCTGGCTCCACCATCGGTAAAGACCGACGACCGGCATTACCGACAATCCGGTTTTATAATTGTTTGGTGTTGTATTTCCTTTTTGTGTTCTGTTTTTATTTCACGTTTTGTGTATTAAACATGCTTACCATCTTAGCAAATAGCCAAACAGCCCACATCTTTTTTAATATTTGTACTTGCTTCTGCCATGTGTTCATGCACATGCTGAGCGGCCATATTGTGCAATAAAACTTATTTATTTTTTATGGCTTTTTGCAACAACAGTCCCTATAAGCCTCGTTTGTTGAAGGAAATCATCCTTTTAACGGTTTCTTATTTGATTTAATTTAATTAGATTTATGACTTGAGGAATCTTAACTTAAGAAATAAAAGCATTCATTTCTAGTAGTATGCCTTGTTTTATTTATGTTACATATAATTTTTTATATAAGTAGGTATATGTAAAAAACTACAGTGTTTATAAAAATATGATATATTTACTACTTGATAGGTATATTTGCCTGAAATATTATAAATATTAAAAGTTGTCAGTATATTTGGACCGAATGTTTCGTTCGTGGAAGAAAATTAAGTGAAGAATGTTTGTATTATTTTGGTATACTTACAAACGAATAAATAATTATATATTTGGATTTTAAGTAAGAATGCTTTTTTTTATATTCAAGAAATCCTCAAAGTCTTCAAACGTCATTCTATATAAATATTTGACATCTTCTAGGCGACTTTTTTCATTTCATTTAAGACGTCTTTTAGCTTTTATTTATGACATCTCGGCGACGTCTCTTAAGACGTCATTTTAGATGTGACAGTTGTACGTCACGTTAGGGTCATAAGGACGTCAAAATGACTCGTTATATAGACCAAAAAGTACGAAAAACGACCTACTCAAGGCGTCATTTTGCTAAAAAATAAATAATTACAAGACTTCTCCCATTTAAAATAATGTAAATAAATTATTGACTAGAAACGGTGTATCACCGAAGTAATGAACATTTTATGATAAAGTACTATTGCTACCTATATAGCATCTAACCGCATATAGCATATGTGGTAGACGTAAATTTTTCTTTTTAGCCCAGTTTTAAGCTGTAATTTTAGTGACTGTACGATTAAGCATAAATATTATTTCAGTGGATAAATGTAATTGAGCTGATATGAACTACATTTGTAGAAATAGTCCATACTTGCAGTGGAGTCGTAGATTAAGGTGAAATGAAATCCTGCAGTCTCCCTCCACTTATTATAACATACTGAGTATGTATCTTAGCATACTATTCGGTCCTTGTCAACAACAGAATGTAAAGAAAGAAAACTAAAAATAATAAAAATAATAAAAAAACAATAGTAATAAATAGAGAGTTTTTTGGCATGGAATCAAACCCTGGGGCGCTATATCTGATACCAATTTTAAACCTTTTATCCTCTGATGATAGACACCACTGTGTCCGAAACATGTCGGGAGTTTTAAAAAACTGAATGTTTAATAAATTAGTGGAGGTAGACTGCAGGATTTTCATTTTACCTAAATTACATTTATTGATATCTTTTATGAATGAATAAGTCTTTTAGCTGAAAAAGCAGGAAACCGCTTAACTCTCTCTATTTATACTAATAGTCAGAGTCCAAACGTATGCATTACAATTAATGTTTTATTGCGTGAAAACAAACAATCGTGTAATTTCACCCGGCACAGTTGGGCACGTTACGAAACTAATGTAAAATTTAAATTTTCCTGTGCGCGGATTATTGCTTGCTAAAGTGATATTCGCAACATTTTGGAACAAACATTAATATAGAAGATTATATTAAAATCCCGGCTGATTACAAAAAAATACGTGCAAAATTAATACGTGATTACTGTACAGTCGATTGATACTGTACAATATTGTACATCTATAAATGCATTTAACGAATAAGGTCAAACCAAAATATGGAGAGAAAAAATCTTAAACTTTTGCAATTATAAAGAGGCCTGCAACAGTGCGTCGGCCTTCCATAAAGCGTAAAACACGACTCTCTAACGTCTAAATATTTTTTTATACGTGATAGCGCATGACTGGAAAATATTTTGAAATATACAGGGCTTCAAAAAATTGGGGCGATATAAGCGGCATTTTTTAAAAATGAAGTGTCATTCTTTTTGTTTTATTTTTGGGCCATCTTTGGCTATTTAGTATATGCGCTAAATATGACTACTTTGGCACGCGCAGTTTGACTGCAATAATTAAAAAAAAAAAATAACCACTAAGTCAATTAAATTCATCATGGATTGGGTATAACTTTAACTTAAACGGTTTCTTTTTGTCATATACAGGGTACTCACATTTATCATTTAAATTTTACGAATTTCAAAGTCATTTTAAAATTTTCAAATATTTTTAATGCATTTAAAGAATTAATAAATAACTATATTTTATTATGTATCATATTACCTATCTTTAGTTGTTTTTAAAATATTCACGATAATTATCTGGAGATATAAAATGTTTAAATAAGAACCAAGAAATATGCACTCTTAATAAAATAGATAGATATTTTAATAGTATTTTTGGTTGTTAAGCAAAATATTTCGATTCTTTTACTAAATAAATTTTTGAAATTTTTTGTTCTGACATTTTTGATGACAATATGATTTTTGTGTGTTTATTATCAATTAAAGATTCAGTGATTTAAATTTTCGTAACTTTATTTCTAAACGAAGTTTTGTTCAAAAGATTTCTAAACGAAAATTGCATATAAAATGAATTTTAGCACAGATGAACTTGTTGACATGATATTTGTGTTGTGTTAATTTGAAAAGAATTGCCTTTTAGCCTCTCGAATGTATGGGGCGCGTTATTCTGATTGGAAATGTCCAAATGAAAAATCTTTTAGAAGGTTATTAGCGAGATTCGTGGAAATAGGAAATGCTTGTTAGCCAAAGGTAGAAAGAATGAGGCCGATTACTAATCAGGAGCAAGACTTATATATAATAAACGGTAATTAAAAATCCTCACCTAAGTCAAGCAAATATTAGAAGAGCAGTTGGAATAAGTGAAACATTAGTGCAACTAATTTTAAAAAGGAACCATTTTCATCCATATCTCCTCCATGAACATCAAACACTTTTTGATAGGGATACACAATACCGATTTGAATTTTGTACTTGAAGCAGAAATAAATTACAAAACAACTTATTTACAGATGAGGCAACATTTTACAAAAATGGATCAGTAAATAAAATATAATTTTCACTATTATTCATCCGAAAACCCCCATTCCATGCGACATATTGACTACCAGCATAGGTTAAATTACCAACAGTAAATATATGGGGTAGAATTATTGGAAATAGTATTGTAGGTCCCTATTTTTTTAATGGTCATCTTAATCAAGAAATGTACCTTAAATTCCTACAAAATTAACTGCCTAGATTACTTGCCAATGTTCCATTAAATACTAGAAACCGAATGTGATTTTAACAGGTCAGAACTGCACATTTTTCGTGTAAAACTCCACAAATGTTACATAAAGTTAAAAGAAGTTTTTAGGAACGTAGTAATTTATGTTTTGAATAATATGGAGGACATATTGAACACTTGATTTGATAATAAGAAAATTATTAGTATTTTTATTATACTTGGTTAATTATTATCGTAAATATTTAAAAAATGACTAGAGTAGGTAATATGTTTATATAATAAAAAATGCCCATTTATTAGTTCTTTATTAAATGCGTAAAAATTAATATTTCTGATAGCAAGAAGAAATAAAATGTTGTATTGATTGTTTACGCTTTTTTGTAAAAAAAATGTTTGCAGTCAAACTGCGCATGACAGAGTGGTCATATTTGCGCATGTGCTAAAGAGCTAAAGATGGTCCCAAAAATAAAATAACTAGAATGGCGCTCCATTTTAAAAAATGCCGCTTATATCGCCATACTTTTTCGAAGCACCCTATATATTTAAAAATATTTTGCAGACATGCGCTGTCACGTCCTTAAAAATTTTAAGAGATTAGAAAATGTTAACGCTTGTTTTAGGATTTATGGAAGGCCGACGCACCCGTGTTGCAGGATAAGATATACCGTGAGAACATTTGTTTTGGACACAAATAATACACTTTCGGCATATTAAACAACGAACTTGTTTTTGCGGTCTTAAATTTCACCCTATTCATGACTCGATCGGGTATTAACATATAACGAGTAAATTAGATTTACTAATAGTCAATTCTATATTTCATAAGTCCATCCCAGAGGCATAGCGGGCGTGTGTTTCCGATGTGATCGTGTCACTTGAGTCCACTCGTAGTTCAGAACCCACGATAAATTGTAGGTATAAAACGAAAGAAGGAAACACATGCATGCATTGATAAATTTTTCTTATTTTCTGGTTTAAATAAGTGTTGGAGTAAGACTTTCTAATCAATTTGATCAAAAATAGGGTATCTCGCAATGTAAAAAACAACATTTCAGTACAAGTTCTTAAGGTAAATTTAATTAAATTCGAGTCGAAAATATTCTATTCTCTAAAGATCGATCGGCAATCTCGCTTAATTTATGATGATGATGCGTTGGTGTTTACCTTAGACCATTATTGTAAACAGGTATTTTCACAAGGATAAATAATTTTAGTTAAACATAATTTACAAATAATTTAAATTGCATTGCAGTTTTCGTTTTACTAACATTGTTATATTTAAAAAAATATTCTCCCGATTTACGGAAACATGTTAATAGGACATTTTCAACTTCTCTATAAGTCTTCAAAAGAAGCAACCAAGAAAATCTATTCAATTATAAATTAAGATTCTAGCATCGGATTACTAGAAATGAAATTGAAATATCTTAGATGTTAGTCAATCAGCTACCAAATGCACCCATATCATTTTTACTATTCAGCAATGCCACTATTTAAGTATGATGAAATTGATTAAAACATGCTAGATTTGGGGAAAAATCTTAGGGTTTTATCTATTTGGTCGGATTCAAGATTTGATGATTTAAAGTGTAGCTTGTGGAGGTTGTTAAATATTTACTCTATCAAGCCATCAGCACATGGAGATTATTAGACCGCGTCTAAACTTGCAAAATCTATCAATCAAATAGTTTACAGGATTGGCAATCATTTAGATAAGACAGAAAGCCAAAAAGTTAAAACAAATTTTCACATGCTCCAGGCAAAAATCTTTGTAAATTAATTATTATGATAAATTTAAAAATTGAATAATATGAAAACACATGATATAATTAAAAAACGGAAAATTTGTTTTTGTTTTAAAAAGGTTAATTAAATATGTAACAATCCATCTAATCTGACTAATTACCACAGCCTTCGATACATATTAACCTTTCATGCAGCCCGATAGTCACCTTAATAAGGTCAATGCAATGAGTGAATACACATAAAATATAAATAATTGATGAAAAAAAACATTAAGATAGAAGTTCTTTTTCTAAATTTAAAAGAGAAAGAGTGAATTTAATTATTGATCGCAATTATTGAATAATCTTAAAATTTTAAAATAATAAGTAAGTGCTGTCATCATAGGACTACTTATCATTTAATGTGTATAAAACTAATTTCATTTAAATTGAATATATTATAATAAAATTAAATCATTTTATTACGCCAAGAAGAAAGGATCTCTTGCCTCTTGTTTCCAATATAATTTATCTTTATTGTCAAGGAGCTCTTTTTCATAAATTTCAAGATTAGGATCAATCGAATCTTAGTCATTAACTACTGTAAGGAACAGAGCATCAGAAAATATATCTTCTTTCCCTTTTCGATAAACTACTGCAAAGTTAAATTGTTGAAAACTAGGCACCAATGACCGAACCCGTGTATGATTTTTCTCTCAGTAGCACTATCTTTGTGTGACCTAAAATTCTTGAAACATAACACATAATTATATTTAAGGTTGTCTTAAAACGTTGTAACAGCATCAATGCTATAAGAGAAAGTATCAGTTTGCAAATTAATTTCTCATCAAAATTTGGACAATCTAGAATTAGAGCACAAATTAGAAAATTTTTAGTTTTTTATAAAGCTTTTTCATAGCTCTTATTCCAGTTAAACTTAACATTTTCACAAAAAGGAATTGTCATAAAAGTAAGAATAATTAAGAAAAAAGATGGAATACATTTTCCAAAACCAAATCTTTGCTAACTTCGAACGTATTTGCCAGTTGCAAAATCTATATATTTAAGAGATCAACTCCTATGCATATTTCTTATCATTGAAAATAGAAAGCTATATTTTAAATTCTCATTGAACGAATGGTACTCTCGGTTTTAAGTACAATAAAGATCTTTTGAGGAAAAAGTTAATATTTAAATAATTCTAAAATATTAATTATAATATCCCATTGGAACATTTACACAAGGTAAAACCTAAAGGGGGTGTTATACACATAGGTCCCCTAATGAACCCGTTGTGCCCCACTGAGTATTATCAGTGGCCAATAACCCTGGAAAAAACTGAGGAAAAACTAAACCACAGGCACTCTGTGTAAAAAAACACGCTGGGTAAACTGTGCGTGTTGATATGTTAACCTAGCACACGTGAGCATAGGGCGCTAATAACGTGGTCTGTAGTTTCTTCCTAACAGCAACGGAATTTCGGGTTATCCACAAGAACTATGGTTTAGATATGACGGCTTAAAGAACGGTTAAAAGACCTGTCAGTAACCGAATTTCGCCGGTCCATCTATGAGCGGCTTAGTCTGCCTCAGGTCAGGTGCTTTCATTTATCTCCGAAGGCTCCACTTGTCCAGCAGATTTTTTATTGATACAACAGCTTCCGATATACTTAATAAAAAAGTAAAGAATTTTGGTCATCTGCAAATAGTCTAAATGTATCTTTTAGAAATAGGGTGTTTATTGTGCCTTTAGATATAACAAACTCTTAAATATTTAATAATCATGTTAAAAGCCACAATACTGTTTCTGATACCACTTCTGATGGCAGAATTATTTTTTATAATTATAATAAATATCCCTGCGTAAATACCGAATTGAATTTTTAATTAATAGATACGGACATAGGTGATCAAATAATAGGCACAAACTCAATCGATTAAGATTGTGTATCAGTTAGAAATTTGAAATTATGTAACCTATTGTAAAAAAAACATCGAATGAATATTTTAAATACATGCGTTTTAGAAAAAGTATAGCCTGATATTTGAGAAAAAAGCGATAATAAAACCTAAAAGGCCTAAAGTTTGCTATCTTTATGACTCAAAAACCTTAGATATATTAGTTTATTGCCAGTAATGCTAAAAATCATTGAGAGGCACATCTACAAACAATTAATTTTTTTTACAAATATTTACAATATAAATTGGGATTCTGAATCGGGCTTTGTTTCAGATTTTAGCACAATTATTTACACAACTTATTTATTAATATAACGAACGATATAAGAGCAAATAAGAATAAATGGGAGATCACCTATTTGTATTTATTAAATTTTAGGAAAGCGCTTTATACGGTAAATCATAATATACTACGATCTAAACTTAGCTGCTTTGGGCTATCAAATAATTCAACTAAATCTATGGAGAATTTTTTAATCAATAGGTCACATTGTGATTCAAGTAAAAATTGTTTGATTTAAGATAAATTGGAGTAATTGAAATGAAATGAAATGAAATGAAATGAAATGAAATGAAATGAAATAATCTTTTATTTAGCACTTGGCTACTTATATCTAATTAACAGAAAACAAAAAATCAATTTTGATTGCGTAAATAAACAAATAGTCCCCTATTAAACATATGTACACTTGGTGCATTCTTTACCTCCTCAGGCAACTTATTAAACATGCACAGTCCCTCGTAAAACAAAGTTTTTTGTAACGCGGATGTCGTTACCTGCCTAACGTTAAAGTTTTGCTTAGATCTAATGTTATAGTTATGGAATTGTACTCTTCTTTTTAAATAAACGTTGAGATACCCTGGCAATAAGTTATTTTCCATTTTATATACGATAGAAAGATTTGCCTTTTTTATGTTCTGCTCAACATTTAACCAATTTAAAGAATTTAACATGTCTTTAGTCGGCACATATTTGCTACAATTCAATAATACACGCATTATTTTATTTTGCTGTATTTGTAATTTTTGTATCTCTTCTTTGTTGCAAGAAATCAATAATGAACTACAATACGTGAAGTGAGGTAAAATTATAGTTTTGTAAATTAACATTTTTGACCATTTAGAAACAACATACGATATTCTATTAAAAAACCCTACTTTTTTTCCTATTTTCTTACATAAATAATTTACATGACTTGAAAAATTTAATTGCGGATCAAGGATTACACCTAAATATTTCATTTCAGTTACAAACTCTATAGGTGAACCATTTATGAACAAAGACAATCCTAAATCAAAAAAATATTTACATTTTGTTACTGATCCTACTACCATACATTTAGTCTTTAAAGAATTCAGTTTTAATCTATTTTTACATAACCAATCATACAACACATTAAGCTCACTATTTAATATATTTACAATTTCTAAATAATCTTTTCCAGAGACGGATATGAGGGTATCGTCTGCAAATAAGTGTATAAAATATCTATTTAATATCCTATTCAGGTCATTTATATAAAGAATAAACAATAAGGGCCCCAAAACACTTCCTTGGGGTACACCCAGTACACTTTCCTTTTTTTGAGATACCCTATGTCCTATTTTTGTCCTTTGAAACCTGTCCTTTAGATAATTATCAATCCAACTTAGAGCATAATCATCAATACCATAAAGCCTCATTTTCTTTAAAAGAATTCTACGATCAATGGTTTCGAACGCACGCTTAAGATCTACGAATACACCAAGAACTATTTCACCATTGTTCATTTTCTCTCTCCAATTTGTACATACATACTGGATTGCAGATTCGCAGGAATGTTGACTTCTGAATCCTGATTGTCCCTCAAACAACAAATGATTTTTCTCAAGATAATCCCTCAATTGATTACAAATTATAGTCTCTAAGATCTTATCTACAGTTGGTAAAAGATTTACAGGTCTAACCTCCGAAGGAACAGTTGGTTTATTCACTTTGGGGATTGGAATTACAACGCTAGTTTTTAGGTCATAAGGTACCTTCCCAGTGACTATTGAAGTGTTAATTAAATATAGTAGAGGATATCCAATCACGTCAAAGAATTGTTTTACCAATTTAACATTTAAACAATCATCACTTGAGCCTTTGTTTTTTAAACCATATACAATTTTTTTCAACTGTGAAATATTAATTGTTTTAAATTGAGAGAGTTTTGATTTAATATTTAGGTCTGGCGCCTCCCAGTCTCTATCCTCTATACTTTCAGAAACTTCATTTAAAGAGTCCAAAAAAAAGTTGTTAAAGTTTTCCTCTAATAAGCCGTTGTAATTTTCAAAATTTAGCTCAGTAAACCGCTCACTGCCCTGCTTTTTTGTTCCGACTAAGTCCTTTAAAACTCTCCACATTTTTTTACTGTTCCCTTTGCAGTTGTCAATAATTGCCACTGAAAGCAGGTTTACCCTAAGGGCCAATTATGAGGTCGCTCTTGTTTTCTCTCTATGTAGCAGATATAAGAAATGTGGTTACTTGTGCTAGTCTTCAACAATATGCTGATGGTTTCCAGTTGTATGTATCGTTTTCTAAAAATAATATACAAGAATCTCAATTAACCTTTAACTTAGATTAAAAATAAAATGAATCAATGTGCATCTCAAATATTTGTTGGCAGAATTCTTTTCATTGGCAGCAGCATCAATAAAATTAAGCAAATATAAAATAATTTTATTGTAAAAATAAATGATATATTTTATACCCGTGGTTACTAAAGCTAGGAATCTACCAAATTTAGGTATTTATTTTAATAGTATCCTCCCAACCCATATTAGGAAAAAAATTGGCATACAAGCGTTTAAAAAAATTAAACCACCTAAAAATATTTTGTCGTCTAAAACCAACATTTTCCACACTTTGTCTTAGTTTTCATACACTTTGTCGTATTCGAAAAATTGAAACACTTTATTTAAAATGACTTGTATAAGGCAGGAGTATTCATATCACACTAGACTTCAAAATAATTATAAAATACCCCATCATAAAACAGCTAACTTCAAAAAATCTTTTAATTTTGTTGCAGGTCAGCTATGGAATGAGCTTCCAAAAAGCGTTTATACAAATAATTTAAGTATAGAAAAATTTTTTGCTCCTTGCCACCGGGCTGCCCCCTCGGCCGCGGTATAAGTCCTTATTTGCTTATATTATCATTTGTTATTACTAATGCTATTTTTTAAATATTTAATAAATAGAAACTTACATAGCCGTTTTGCAAATTCCAGTCCAGCAAGAGAGGCTGCCTCCTTCATTTCCAGCATAGCCTGAGTGACAGGGCACCCAGACAAGCTAAACCCTGCAGTTCATCTTCACCAGTTTCTTCAGGACCTTTATGCACTCTCAGTACCAGCTTGGAGATCAACTTTTTGGCAGTTTTGGCCTTAATGGAAGCCTTGCTTCCTGAGCATATTGATACGACTCTACGGCAGTATCCACATTTTGGGATTTTCGGCACATTAAAGACTTCAGCCTGAAGGACAGGACCGTGCTCTTCCACCAAGTAGGCCCTATTGATTTATGAAGAGCCCAGCACTAGCTCTATTGGTTATTCGGGAGCCATCTCTATATCCAATGTAGGTCCACTGGCGTCTTGCTACGCCACAAACCATAAAATTATAGGTCAAAAAACCCTTGCAACCCACACTGACTTAGATGCCATACAGTCACGGCCCATTAGAACGAGAGGACTGTATGGCCGGCTTGTGATTAGATTTTTGCATATTTTCATAACCAGTCTCACTAGACCGTAGAATGTCCAAGACATATAATAGCCTATGCGCAGTCCTCATTGCCTCGAATAGCACCGCAAAGCCAGAGGCGGAAGGCTCAACAAAGTTTCAAGGGCTTTAATTGTAGCCGTTCCCATGGAACCTTTAAGATATAGTAAAACATATCAAATATTTTTGCACTAATTACAAAGAAAAAAAGCATTTCCTGTAGGCATGTCAGTATGTCTTAAAGTCGAGAAACGTTTATTCCAACTTTATATATTTTACTTTATCTTTTCACGTATTAATTTCTTAATTGTATTGAACAATAAATTTAAAAAAAAATCCCTAAACTCAGCATTTATTAACTCATTGCAGTAAATTCCGATATTTTTTATTAAACAAATCTTCCATTGCACTTTAAAACTAAAGATAAAGAGATAAAATGTACTTACTTATCAGATATGCAGGAGTTTCACATAGTTTACTATTTTTTTCAATTAACATTTTCTAGACCGATTTGTCGCCACTACACTTTTGACAGATCTTCTGAAGTGAAGTTGAACATTAATTGATTAATTGAATCAGTAAGTTTTTCACTAAACAAACTTTTAGTTTTTCCTCTGATGATATTCTTTTCCTTACGAAAAGGACGACAAAAAGATAGAAAAAAAGACTAATAAGTTTCTAAAGATTTTCGGCCATATTTTGAATATCTTCGAAAAGTCAGCATAAAATTCACAAAAACGTCGGAGATTGGCATTAGACAGAATAGATTTACATTAAACCAAACTACATTTGTCTCAAGTAAAAATCTGTATTTTATTCCCGTACAAGTTGAAGTTTGTAAGGACGAAGTTTGAGATTTTGAAGTACCCTGATAAAGTAAATGTCTCAGACACTCCTGATTTTATATTTAAGTCATAAAGTTTATTTAGAATAGATTATTGCATCGCATCATTGGTAATACCACCACATTTCTCTACATTAATTTCAAACAATTAATAAACCCTGTTCAAAAAATACTATTCCTTAAAATGCAGATCAACGAACTAAATATACAATAGGCGATTAAATACGAAATTAAAATAGAAAAAGCTTGTATGAAAAGCATGTTTGCATTTTTAATGTTTGTTTTTATTCTTCTATAATAATTTTAATTATTTTGGTCTAACCATATTTTAGTAATAATATTGAATCATGATTTTTATCCTTTTTTAGGTTAAGAATCTGTACATCTTTTCACCAGTGTCTTGTAGAAGTTTGCAGGTGAAAGAGTGATTATTTAATAAAAAACTCTTCTTATGAAAAGCGGATCGGAAGTACCACTTTTATTTTGTAAAGTAGACAATTATTTATATAACCAGCGTGTTCTTTTTAATTTGTCATATTTAAAACTGAACTATATAGGACACTAACTAATGTATATTATAAAGCTCCCAAAAAAGGAAAAGTATAAAAGCAAATATTAATTCAAAGTAAAGTTGAATAATTTAAAGTTGAGTTTTAAAACTCAATATATAAAGTTTAATGCACCTATGCACCTTTAAAACATTAAGCGTCTTAAATAAACAACTCCTATGCAACCAAATTAAATAAAGCAAACAGGCTTCGTGCATGACCCGGTCGATTAAGTTTCGTGTTACGTGTCGCTAAATTAACCTTGGAAATGAGCGATCATTTTATTTTATGTGTCGTATCTGTATTAGATCGCGCCACAAAACAAGAACCTGACTGGAATAATACCAGCCCTTCAAATAATAACACATTATTTTTAAGTTAGCAGCAGCGGCTTTTTTTATATTTTAATGATTTTGCATAGAGCGTTATGAACGTTTTTAATTATAAACTAAATTATGTCGTCTTGTTTTGCAGGCTCCATAAAAACTATGAAGAAAAGTAAATTTTGCCTTAGCATATTAGTTTGATCTAGAAATATTTTATCAACACGTTTTAGTATAAATTATTTATTTATTTACATTACTCAACAAAGAGACTCCAATAATAGAGTGGAAACGATGTATATAAACATGAAGTCATCTTATCAAAATAAAATTAATATTACAGATATGATAAATTATTAATAAATATATAAAAAAAAAGTAAACAAGATAATCCAAACTAAGCGAATTCTTTTAATTTCGGCTAGGCTACTGTTAAATATGTCGCATTGATTCTGTATAGAGTTGTATGTATTGCAAGCTCTACGTATACGCGAAAATTTTGTAATGTTGGTTCAAGGTATTGAAAGGTAAAAACTTTGAGAATTGCGAGCTGATAGCTGAGGAGTGTGTAAATTGAGAAGTTGCAAGATCTCTTTTGTATAAATGGCATTTAATTTTATTCTCGAACCGACGAAAGGTAATAGTCATAGATATATTATGTACATTATATTAAAAAAATTATTTTAACATTATTTTTAAACATATAAACATAAAATAATAAACACTGAAACTAAAATAAATAGATAGAAAATAAAAGCAGAAAAATATATGAGATTATGTTACGTTATTTAGATTACTTTTTTTAATTACCTTTCTAGGAGTGCCAAATAGCGTAACCAATTTTCTCCATCTGGAAAAGTCTGAAGTGTAAAAAATCAATACACTCGTTGTCTCATGTTAGTTGTTAGTGATATATGAGGAAAACTTAATAATAAAAATATGTATCTTCCCCGTTTCTTGTTTTGTTCAAAATTATGTTTTCTTTACAAATCGTAATAATTTTTTTGGTTATTTTAATTTGTAACGTGGAAGTTACTCAATTTCGGTAAATTTGGTTTAATTTTTTTTTGGTTCCCCAATTTTATAAATTCTACTATTTTTTTGTAACTTGCCTCCTCCCCCTCTCCTTCACCCCATTGGTTGTATAGCTTTACTCCCAAGGATAAATTGCAGAGAATCTACAGTGTGACCCATTTGTTTTCGAGTCACCCTGATAAAAAGTTTATTTTTGGTGCGATTTTGCTCGTGTTTTTTTTTAGATGTTAGGTCTAGAAAAACTGCATTATTATAACAAAAATAAATTCTGCCATGCAAATTCCAAGGCCTACTAATATCAGTTTTTAAGGGCAAAATTTTAGGAAACCATGCTAGGCATTTTTTTAGCAAAAAATCGTGTACACCACTGGATTCGGCATCCCCCAAAACGGCCTTATACCAAATTTCACCAAAAAATATTAAATAATAACAATTTTATGATAAAAAAAAAGAAATGCGCTTTACTTCTAAATTGTCTCTAAAAATTATTGAAATATTGAACTCTATTGTATCTAAAAATTATTGAAATATTGAGTTGTCACATTTGACATCTAACTGTCAAAAGTGGTAATAGAACGTGTTTAGATAGTATTAGTAATCTTGGAAAATTTAAATTTAAGAGAAAAAATTGAAATTGTTCGTCTTGTTGGTGGTAACACGCGTTCGATGAGAGAAGCTGCCAGAGAATTTAATATTAGGCATCCTGATATACCAGTAAGTCTAAGTACTGTGCAAGTTGTTAATAAAATTTTTAATGAATCTGTTTCGAAAAATCTACTTAAAAAAAGACATAATGGACGGCGTGGGCTCAGAAGAAATGAAAATTACATTTTGGAATATTTTAACGGCAATCCTCGAAGTAGTGTCAGAACGGCTAGTTTGGTCCTTAACATCCCCAGAGAAAGTATAAGAAGATGTTTGCAAAAAAATTACATAAAAGCATTTAAGCCAAAATTTTTGCACACTTTAGAGGATGGTGACCAGGCAAGAAGATTAGAATTTTGCTATTGGCTTCAGGGAGAATATTTAAACAACAGAAACTTTCTAGACGAAATCGTTTTTAGCGATGAAGCCACTTTTACCACAAATGGCGTAGTCTCCAGTCAAAATTGCCGCCACTGGTCCGTGCAGAATCCAGAATTTATAATAAATGCAAAGAGACAGTATTCGCAAAAAATTAACGTTTGGTGTGGAACACTAAGCGACAAAATTATTAGCCCTTTGTTTTTAATGATAATTTGAATACAATTGAGTTTTCTTGAGAATGAAATTTCGAACGCATTAGAAGATTTACCCTTAAGATATCACCTTAATTTGAAGTTTCAATTAGATGGTTATCCTGTCCATAATGCTCGTTTAGTAAGAGACTGGTTAAATCAACATTTTGAAAACTGTTGGATAGGACGAAACAGTCCTTTCGTTGAGTAGCCACCGAGATCCCCGGACTTAACGCCACTCGATTTTTTTCTCTGGGGCTTACTTAAAAAGTGTACAAATCAAGACCTCAGAATTTAGAAGATCTACAAGTCAGAATAATCCAGGTTTGGTCAGAAATTACTGCAGAGCTTTTTTTTAGTCCGTAAAGTTATTTTAAATGTAGGCAAAAGGAATGTAATATGCATAGAAAACAATGGTGAATTAGTAGAAATTTCAAAAATTTAGTAGCGGTTAATTTTTAATTTTTTTGTTTGTTGTTTTTATTTTATTTGTATTTAGTTTGGAATTGTTATTTGCTTGTATTATCTTTGTTCAATTTGTTTTTTTCATGGCTATCTACACATTTTTAAATAAATGCATAATTTCCCTTTTTATTTTTTGTTATAAAATTGTTATTACTTAATATTTTTTGGTGAAATTTGGTATAAGGCCGTTTTGGGGGATGCCAAATTCAGTGGTGTGCACGATTTTTTGCTAAAAAAATGCCTAGCATGGTTTCTTAAAATTTAGCCCTTAAAAACTAACATTAGTAGGCCTTAGAATTTGCATGGCAAAATTTTTTTTGTTATAATGATGCAGTTTTTCTGGACCTAACATTTAAAAAAAACCCGAGCAAAATCGCACCAAAAATAAACTTTTTATCAGGATGACCCGAAAACAAATGGGTCACACTGTATATATCTTTATTATTTATTTTAAATATATTTCTGTACGACCATAGCCAGAAAATCTCAAAATCTCCAAAAGAATTCCAGCATGTGGATTAAGATTAAAGAAGAAACGAGTTAATTTCAGTTAAATTTCATTTGGCAGGTAGTGGCTAGCCAAGGGGGTTGTAGTATATATAGGTTTTCGGTGACCAATAAGGCGCTTTGATCAGAGAAATGTTGGAGGTCTCATCATTTTGACGACACTCTTTTCTGGACAAAGAACTACGAGGTCGTCAGCAGAGTCCTGCGTCTTTAGGCTTGCCCTATTTAGATCACTAATTACTTACTTTATTTTAATTTCTGCATAAAGATCATGTTTATCATTGCTTCAGTATGTAGCCCTAAATAAGGCACGCCTTGAATAATTTGTATAATATGAGTATGTATAATTCGTATTGATAGAGGTATGTAATGAGCTATAACTTATTTATTCCCGGAGATTGAACGGGGGGAAATAGGAAGCCGAGAACAGGATTCTGAGATCATTTTGCCTGGAAAGCAAGTGCGCGCTGCGCCATAACTTTTAAGGTTTCTCGTTAAGCGCCACAGTAACATTAGTTGAGTACTAGGATCAATGGAGAATACTATGTAGAAGAGTGCAACCGAAAATGTAATTTGTTCATGGGTTTATAATTTATTAAACAGATTATAGAAATATGCGATAAAAGTACAATCTAGAGAGGGAGTGTAAAATAGGTATCTTATATTTACTGTGAAACCCTCCGGTATCGCCAAAGAATGAAAATAAGTGATCGGAAATTAGCGGTAGAAAAGAGAGGAGTATATTAGAAAAAGGATCAAAAGTACGACCTTTTACGGTGGGCCAGCTAATGGTCATATTTAGGCTTTTGGCCTGTTGGCTAAGATCAAGTAAAATCTAGTTATTACCAGACAAGTGAGTTTTTACTTAGGCACATGGTAGAGAAAACAAGGATGAAGCTCATAATGTGTTTCTTTTTATTTTAATATTGTATTTTTATGACTAATTTTATAACAGTATATCTACACTATTAAAAATGACTTTATTCCTGAAGATAAGTTAAATTTACTAACTTAGTAATTTTTTTTCTTAAAAACTCTATAGTCTCTGGCTACGCATAAGTCGTTTTTTGTAATATTTTAAGAATTAACCATAGTAACAGGTAGGAGCGCCATTGATAGAGATTAGAGCTTTATAAAAACACATAATTTAATAACAAGTACAACTTTTACAAATAGTAAATATAATAACATGTTTTTCTATGAATCTCACAAATTTCTTTAATTCCCTCTGTGATATTTTAAAACCGATTTAATCTACAGTAAAAACTGTTATTAACTGGTTATGTTAACTTAAAAAAAGAATGTAATACATATATTTATTTTAAAAGTAATTATATTGCGAAGGGCTTTTGTTGCTTTTCTAAGGCATTGATATTAGTGGCACCCGAGTCGAATTTTACTTTGGATACCTCATTTTTAAACCAGCCTTACAAGCAATAGTTCAGTGGTGTAAGGTCTGGAGATCTTGGAGGCCAACTAATAGGACCACCGCTACCAATTCATAGCCCTAGAAAGTCTTCGTCCAAATATTGTTGAACCTGACGAACGAAATATGCGGGAGCTTTATTGTGTTAAAAATACATTTGGATTCTGATGTTTAAAAGAACTTCTTCTAATAAGGCTTTTAACTTATTTCGCAAACAAAAATAGCTTTCTCCTGTGAGACAATCTTCTGACATCTGTGGGCCAATTAAATAAGTATCGACCATACCACACCACAGGTTTATTAAAAACTTGTGCTGACAATTAGTTTCGACTGTTGCGTTTTCGTCTGATCATATATGGGAGTTTTGAGTTTTATTGATGCAATCACGGGTAAATATTGCTTCATCGGTAAAATCATCTTCATGTGCGATACAACAGGACGATTATTATTTATCCAACCATAAAATTGCATACTCCTAACATAATCCTTCACTTGTAGGTGCACTACACGATGTACATGGATATATAGATATAAGCCTTGGTCGTGGAGCATGTTGATTACTTTCTTTTGTGTGGAATGATTAATTGAGTAGCAATTCTTAGTGAGCTGATCGTTGCGTCATCTTTTACCAAATTCAGAATATTTTTTATTTTCTCAAAATCTTGTCGAGTGGTTCGTTCAGATGTTAGTACTGAGCAAAGTTTCGGTTTCGCCAAGTTTGTTAAAAACTCTGACAAATACGTTTTTGTCCGGATTTCCTTAGTATATAAATCGTCGATAAAATACCTAAAGAGTATAAACAAAAATCATATTTGCATATTCTAAGTGTAACATATTCTAAATGACCTTAATCGAATAAACTCGAAAATAAACGCGTAGAATACACTGACACTGACACTAATTCATGTCATAACAACAAAACGGACCAAACAATCGATACCTACAACTAGAGATGGGTTGTTATTTAATGATTTGTTATTTTTTAACTATTATTCCTCAACAACATTACGCAACTGTTGTCGCTCGTCTAAAATAACAGGTATAAAATAACTATAGAAGTTGAGATATGCAACCGTTTTTAACCTTGTAAACATGGTTGTAGCATAGCAAAAACTGAATGGGAGTACATGCAGTTCGTAATGAAATTACGTTCTGCGCATGCAGCCGACCCGGATTCAATCCCTAAACTTTTTAATAATTTTCTCAATAATTTTTAAATCCGATGGTGAACTTAAAGTTATTAAAATTGAAATAAAGAGCATAGTTGTCAAAAATTGTAACTAACTTTAATAACCTGTAAAATAAGGAGCAATTGGTTACACAAAATAAAAAACATAATTACGTATAGGAAAAAATAATATCTAACAAAAAATATAGAAACTTGAACTCAAAATATAAAAATAATCGGTATAAATTCGTATTAATCAGTCAGGATTACACTAATCGTCATTTTGATTAATGAACATAATGTTTTTTACCTTTGTACTTGATATTCTATTTCGGCGATCGCTTATAATTTGCCCCGTTTTAGAAAATATTCTTTCACAAGGTACAGATGTGGCTACTGTACCAAATTTTAATTTTATTAGTTCACTTAGGAAGGGGTAGTTATAACTATTGTTTTTCCACCACTTTAACGGATTTTCGGTACGTTCTAATAATGGCTCCTCCAAATATCTTTGAATTTCAATAATGGCACGTGCTTGTGACGAATGACTCGGATTTATATTTGCAGCTTTCTTGTCAAATGAATTCCAAATTGAAAACGGTTGTTGTGTTTCCGAAACCTGTTGCCTTTTTTCTTCCAAAGTGATGTTTTTTTCTTGATTTTTTTGCTCTATTAATGCGGTAATTGCATTTGTTGCGATCTTTGTTGCTTGGTCTCCAATTGACTCGCTACTGAATCCAATATTTTTATATCTCGGATCCAAAAACGTACTTAACAGAAGAGTGGAACTATTTTGCAGAGTCCTGAATCGAGTATCGCGGCTCTCAAGAAGCTTGTACAAAACACCTTTTGTCATATCAGAAAACTGACGTTTTCTAAGATCTTTGTACAAATCATATAATCCATTAGAAACCATGATAACGGATGAAAGCGTTACTTGTTTTTCTGTGCTCATAAACACGGTCGTTGATTCAAAGGGTGAAAGTATTTGAATGAGTTCATCAATATACTCGAACTCCTGATTTGTGAGCATTGGCCAGTTTTCTTTTCCTAAAGCAGCTAATGTAGTTCTCACTTCTTCTTTAAGTTCCAGGAATCGTTGAAGCATATAAAATACAGAATTCCAATGAGTCACTACAGATTGGATCAACTTTTTCGGAGTTTTACCATTTTGTTTTTGATAAGCATTTAACTTACACTTCGCAACTGCACTTGTTTTGAAGTGTGAAACAATATTAGAAACTTTAGCAACAAGCTGATTAACAAGTTTTGTTGGATTTCTGTTGTTCGGATTGACAAGATTGACATGCATCCTGAACAATTAAGTTTATTGTATGTGCTAAACAACCTAAACATTTCCATTTCAATTCATCACTTATTGCCTTTTTAATATTAGCCGCGTTATCCGATATGACTAATAAAATTTTACTTTCGATTTCCCATTCATTAGCGATCCGTTTGAGGTCCGTCGCGAGATTTGTGCTTCTATGGCTCTCACTACAAGGCCCAACCTCTAATAATACTGACTTTACTTCAAAATTTGCATCAATAAAATGTGATGTTACGGCTATAAAGCCATCATTATTAGAGGACGTCCAACAATCGGTGGTAATTGTTACTGCCTGGGCTGTTTTAGGTTTTTCTTGTGCCTTAATTAACACTTCTTCGAACTTCGCTGGAAGTAATGTATTCGATAGAGTTTTTCTACTGGGAAGACAATACGATGGGTTTAGGGCATTACAAAACTCTTTAAAACCTGCATCTTCAACTATCGAAAAAGGTTGAAAGTCCTTGATTATTAATTTTAGGAGTATCATCAATGCTTTTTTTTGCGAAAAACCTATCTTTTTTGGGACGGAAAGCACAGCTTGTCTAAACTTTTTTGTATGCTTTTCATTTATATTAGTGTTGACTGATAATGCAACAGATGAAATAGATGAGGCAGGTGAATCAGGGCGTGTTGAAGTAGTTGATGCGGTGAATGAACGGGTGCTGATGACGTGGATGGAATAGAGGCAAAAGCGGTAGATACCGTTGATTGTAAATTACTACTGGATGAATATGAAGGAAAATTATTTGAAGTTGTTGTAGAACCATTTTCCACTAACTTTATTGACGGATGTTTTCTTTGAAGATGTTGCCTCAAATTACTTATAGATGATTTGTAAGATAACACTTGACGAGTACAGTTACATCGGGCAACAATTTCATCCTTTGGTGTAAAAAAATTCCAGATGATTAATTTTTCCCCTTTAGAAGGTTTTTTGCCTCACTTGACCTGAAAGACAAAAAACCTAATTTTGAATTTTGTCTACAAAAATAAATGAACTAGTTTCTAGAATTCTTGCAATCATTGCAATTCATTTTCCTACAGCCCACAGAATCGTTAATAAATAGCGGAAAAAAAATTGCTCTTCTATGTTCTATATTCCATGGTCGAATTCAAGAGCAGGGAAATTAAAAAGTCTTTTAAAAATTTGTTTTTAATTTCTCTGGTACCGGCGTTAATTATTAGAAAACATAAATTTTCTTATACTATCTCTTACCTTTCCATTTATTACAGGTGAGATATCTAATTGTTCTTAAATTGGATAAGTTTCTAATAATTGGTTCAAACAAATCATTTACTACACTCACACTAACACTCAAAAAATTTACTATTACGAAATTTAACTAGCTTTTAGCTTTAGATCTCACAGCCCATATACACAATTCGTGTTTTGTTTTGACTAGTTTGACGTTTGCCGGGGAATTACTGCGGTGGGACCCATTGATGAGGTTGTGTGCGAAAACAATGATTTTAGATTTTATTGCTAAATAACGCTATTAAAATGGAGGTTTTTATTGAAAACCAGAACTTTTAAACTTAAGTTCTAAATGTAATTTTTTTAACTAAAAGGGTATTAAAACAAAATTATGGGGCATTATATTCAAAAAGTATAGTATACATAACAAGTAAATATCAAAATAACAATAATAACAGAAACCTGTTATTTTAAACGGTTGTGAAAAAATAACAATAACATTTGCAACTGTTATCAAAAAATAACAGTTTTGCCCATCTCTACCTACAACCTTTTTGATAGGAATCGGTTAACTATTTAAAACATTGTAATTCCACTATAATTTAAAAATAAATGAGAATCGGATCGGAAGAACATATGAGTTTTTTAAATTATTTTTATGTGTACAATACTCACCTTTAGTGCGTTCCTCCCAACAATAATATCATACCCTGTATGACAATAATATTGCATCAATCTCTAGACTAATGCAATAATCAAATAATCAATGAATCGATTGATACAATAATAAATAGGTGTCCCGTTAAAATATTTTTTTTAATTACTTAACAACGTGATGTTTAATTGTTTTTCTCTTTTCACTATGTTACTCAGGAGAAAAAATGCAGTAATTTGCTGATCTAACTATTTTTATGTTTTCAATAATAAAGAAAATAATAGTATATGTATAATATAAAAATTGCGATATATTGCAAATTGCAAAATTATGGCTGAAAGTCAGTGCTTATCATATACTACTGATTTAGATTTCGCTAATGCTGTATACCATAGGTAAGGCTCAGCAGCAGCTTGCTGGTTTAATGATTTACGTTTCTGTGCTATAAATATTTTTTTAGGCTACCTCAGTAATTATTCAATACTGATGTTCAGTCGGTGTGGTAATCTCTCATAGAAAATAAAGATACAGGGTGGGTTTGCAGAAACTGCATCGATGACTGCAAAATGCATTTTTGTACCTCCTTCCTAATCATCCTGTATTATTGTTTCTCCAAATATTATCCAACTGATGATAGACATATTTAAATTAACGAAGTTGACATCTACATTCGATACGACCGGAGATGCCAAAACTATGTTGCCGAATGTTCATTATTTTCCTGTGTATAGTTTTCATATATTATATCGATGCATTTCCTGAAGAACCACCCTGTATAATTATATTAATAGTATATCCGAATATTATTATTAACTTTATATTATTAAACTGCATTTAAAATTAATACAATATTATTATATTGCTGACGGTTAGCATCTAAAAAATAGTAGAAAAAACATATTGCGTCCAATAAAATAATTGTTATTAATGATGAACCCCAGGCGTATGATTTTATGTTTAAACGCAATATAATAGTGTGAAGAATTGTAAATAAACTAATTACCAGAAAAACCTAATAAAAAAATTACTAGGTTATCGTAATGAAATTATAAGCTTTAATATCCAAAATTTTAATGGTAATCCTTTCAGAGTTTTAACACTTTTAGACAAAGCTTTAAGCCACGTAAGTTTTAAATAATGCGATCGTTCGAGGTATTGTATATTTGTAATTTGTATAAATATGCAATACAACATTTTTGGCTTGGCTCTTGCTAATATGATTTGCTAAAATACATATAGTAGTAAGTAATGATTAGGTAGTAACGAAAAATATCGTTAATTGACGTAAAACAGAGCAAACTTTATTTTTAGTAACTACCTCAATAAATAATATCTACTTGTAACAATAAGTTCCTTCAAAATAGTAACTCCACATAATACCATATTTTTAAGGTTAAGTAAACTTTTAAGTAAAGTCAAAAGAAATAAAAGAAATGATCTAAAATATTAACCATAAATAAAATTAAAAATGTGTATATTTTAAAAGTACAGAACTCTATCAGCTCATGTATTTTCATAGTCCCTATATCGGTATATCGTATTTGTGGAGCAGCTATAAAGCTTATCTTCAGCTCGCTTCAATAAAATTCGTCTTTTCCGTCAATTTCGTAAACGCTAAATTCTTACGATATAGGAATTTATAAATTTTCGATGGGACGTGGAAGTATCTGCTAAATGCCAAAATGTTAGTTTTATATCCTTATATTATACGAGTATTGCAGCTTGCATATCGTATTTTAATATTACTTACTAAAGAATACTGGCCATTTCCGTTTAGGTGTTTCACACATCTAGTTAATGGAATTTAAAAGGTTAGATACTTATTAATATTTTATCGGATAATAATAATTATATTAATAATAATAATAATGATTTTGATCCATCTTTTTGGATATTAAATATCCAAATGGTGCGTCAATGTCCATTTAAAAGTGAAAAGTGGTAATATCATCACTAAAACAATAAAAATACAAAGAAAAATTTTTCCTGGAGACTATTTACGTTTATTATGGTTCTGCTTGGGTCCTTATCCATTGATCTAGCTTTTAAATAAACGACTTGTTTGCTGCCTGTTAGATCATGAAAAAAACATGAGGATTACTCACTTACCAGTTCTATATAGAAGATCATTACTTTATGCAATAAATCTAGTCTAAATGACCTTGAGACTAACCTGAATAAAGAAAATATTTTTAGCTCTCAATACTTATGCGCTATCTGCTATTTTATACTCGTCCAGTATAACCAAGTGGTCACCAACAGATTAAAAAGAAATGGATAGAGAAATTAGAACACTACTTACAAAACATAGCTATCACCACTCGCCAAAAACTGTTAGGGTATATTTACCAAAATAGAAAAAAAAGTTTTAGGAGGACAGAAACTTTTAGCCTTTCAATCTATCTAGTGAGTCGCAAACATTTATTAGATCGGTAGTTGGAAGAGGAATGGTCCAGCAAAGCGCTGCAAGGTAGGTAGGTGCTGTATCCTGAGAATTAGAAAATTAAAATCGCAACCCTGCGATTAATAATAAAATACCGCGATAAATGGACAAAGTTGTTCCATTGCTGACCTACAGAAAACACAAAATACGTGAAAACAACTTGCCTCAATATAAATGCAGAAAATCCAAAGAAGCAATAGGAAGTATTCCTATAATCGTGGAATATAGTAAGCTTGCACCGACGAAATATTTGGAAAGGCACAGCAACACATATAAAGTATATCACAAAGCATTAGCACTCTCTGCTTTAATAAGCAGAGGGAGTAGTAACTTACACTCCAAAACCAGAGCTTCAGAACACTGAGTGTCCCAGTACAGTTTAAACTCTACTGGGACACAACAATAAAAACAGACAGAACAATGACACATAACAAACTAGACGTTATATTTATTAACAAGGAGAAGAAATCAGCTACAATTAAAAACTTCATAATCCCACTGAAAAAAGAACCCACAGAGGGTATATACTGAAAAAAAATCGAGTTTAAAATAAAGCATGTATACAATCTGAGTGACGATACGATTATTTCACTGGTAATATCGGCAATCAAACAGAATACAAGTCAAAATATAGTGTGACTGCATACCTCGTGGAAAAAACAGTGTAACACTGAAATTTATAAAAAAATTAAAGGGAATAAGGAAGTAATCGATAAGAAAGAAATAGCAAATATCTTTAATAAATATTTCTCTGAGATTGTTGAAAGACTATAAGACAGAAAAGCAGTAAGGCCGGTACCTGCCTTACTCAAAGCAACTATACTGAATTTAAGATTTCTTGAACTAACAGATGAGATGAGACGAGTGATTATATTAGTTTGAATTATATTAGAGTGAATATTACTGATACACTGAAATTTAAAAAAAAAACAGGTTTAGATAGAATTACTACCAAAACATTCAAAAAATTTAAGAAACAGAGCGCAAACCCTTTTATATCATTAATAAATAAATAGGATGTTTGTTGTTGAGATTTTTTTTAATATCTTTGAAATAGTTTAACTAAGCCAATATTTAAAAAGAAAGAACATAAAGAGGCTGACTAAAAACCAATATCGCTTATATTAATTACATCTAAAGTTATAAAGAAGACGCAGTTTCATATCTCTAATAAGAGATATAATATTGCGTATATAATCTCTAATAAAAAAGTTAATTGCGTTTTTCTAGACTGGGCTGAGGGTTTTGATCCGATACGATACTGGGTCTGATACTACTCAACATATACATTAATGGACTCTTAGAACTGGGACGTATGTCGCGACGTCTCGTCTTTTCTGGATAAATCTGTCATATTATATAAGAGAGACTCTTGGAAAAAGGTGAACGAATTACCAAGAGATAACTAACCTTGTTAAATAAAATATCTCTTACTATTAGAAATTAATGGCATTCAGTTGTAATAAAAAGGACCAGTGTGTAATAAAATTAAAAAGTGTCCAGGGTGATATTTTATGGAATAGGCCAGGAACATAAGATACCTAGGTCCGACATTAATTACCCAAAATAAGTTATTCATATAAATAATTCGGCTAGAAATGTAAGATATATTTTTTGTACGTTTAAGCAACTGAAAAAGATTCTAGAATTAGCACTATTTGTATTCTACATACTCTAATTATATATAAAGAAGAAGGGTAATTATCTTAAACATACTAAATCCTTAGAAACAATACAGAAAATATTATTGAGGCATAACTTACTCCAAAGACCTGATTAATAGGGAGTCTGTGATATCTGATATTTGACACTTGTTAGATATAAAAAAGAAATAAAGACTAGAACATCGCAAGAACCAAGGTCACGAACAACAACATTGCAAGGCCAAAGATGATCAAGTTGATTTTTGAAGCCATACATATACAGATAATATGTATTAAGGAATGCAGGTCAATTCACAGTTTTACAAGGCAGTGGATTTTTAGTAGGAAAAAGTAGATTTTTTTAATTCAATTAAATTAAGCAAAAGATATTAAGTAATTTTTTAAGTATTCTATATGTTTGCATATAGAATATTGTTCCAAAAATTTGCAAATTACGTTTTATAATTTGTTGAAGTGTATGAATATATTAATAATTTCTGTATTTAATGTTTTTCTCAAATTATGTTGCAAGGTTATTTTATTTTAATATGTTAATTAGTATTAGTATTAGAGAATTGTGTTACATTGTATCATTTAATTGTTTATAGGTCAGACTAACTTGCATCTTGACTTTGATTTTTTTATTGTAATATATTTTGTTTTCTTAAATTTTATATTTAATAAATTGTAGCAATACTTTCCAAAATCATTCTTGGTTTTGATTTAAAATAGTAAACGCCTGTACTAGTCTTAGGATTTCTGTTTGTTTCTGTAAAAAAATATAATTAACTGATGTATATGTAAAGCCTGCACCAGAAAAATATTTTAGAAATACTTGAATCTTCGCGCAATATTTTGCGAAGTCTTATTAACAGTAATACAGTTTCACCATCAAAATCAGACGCTCATTAACGTCGTAATAAAAAATAACGACGCAGCCCACAAAAAGCATGCGTGCGCGTTGCCATATTTCGCTTTTAAAATAACTAACTAAGCCTGTCTATGCGTAATGATCGATTCCCCAACCTATAGTAGCTGCCCGAGAATGCAAAGAATTTAGAAGAAGTAAAAACCAAGAATATATATCAATCAATATTATTTAACTTTCTAGAGTTAAGCAGAAGATTATGTTCAGACGTTAATTTTTGATAGAGTTGATGATATCGATGGTATAACGAATAGAAAGTAAGGAGCCTAATATAAATTTCTGTGAAATGCAAGGTTTATTTAAGGTTACATCAGACGATTACCCACCAATTTGAAATTTGAAATCTATTTGACAAATAAGAACCTAGAAGCTTCACTAAAGTATTTTGAAAAGCATCAAATTTTAATTTTGAGCAGAGCAATCAAGAGTCTTGAATGTTTTGGAGAGGGTCAAAGGTACCAGAATAGAGACAAGACCTTATTAGGATGACAATTTTATCTAGCACTAAAGCCAATACGGAAGCTATACCGTCCTTTCTAACTATCTACATTGCAATTAAATATGCGAATAAAGATTATTATTATTTATATTCCCTTTATCATAATATAATCATTTATTTGCTCATATAAAACTCTTTCAAATATTTTAGAGATAAGTAATTCATCGATTGTGAGTGATAAATAGTGAATGAGAAGTGAGTGAAAGAGAAATAATTCAAATGTAAGTCGAACTTTTCTTAAAGTTTGGGACAAATTGTCTAAATTTGGGTAACTTTCCAAAACATGATCATATTTTCAAAGAGAGTTATTAACATTTATTTTGAAGCCTTTGTAAAGTTACCCTATTCTTAATAGCTACTAAATAGCAGGTAATACTCGTTGCATTTCGCAGAAAGAAATAAGTGACAAAATAAATGAATCTCAAAGTCTTAACTTAATTGGCGCAGAAAGTATCTTTGTGCCTTTTCTAAGCCTTAGGACAAATAATAAATAAATATACGTTTATATAAGTAGAATAGCATTTATTTGCCAGACTTTGCCAGACTTTTTAATTTTCATTTCTTTAATATTGCAACTTTGTGTGGTCTGAGCAAAAGCCTTACTTATATCTTTATTTATTTATGTCTTACCTCAAGCTTAGAGATATGTCTTTCAAAAGATCTACTAAATTGTTTTTTGAAAATTACAAATACTGATCATAATGACTCATTACAAAAATATCAATTAGGCCCCACCAAATATTAACAAAACATTCACGCTGAAAATATCATTCTTTTGGTAAATATGGATTTTCATGGGTCTAATGACGATTATTTCTTTAGTTCAAAACTCCGTGCCTAGTTAATGTTGCTTTGTCGGTAAATAATATCTTTTCAGGCATATAGGTTTTTCGATTCCTTTAATTTGTACGTTTTGGCAAAACTCTAATCTAGCTAGTAAATCTTTGGGCAGCAAATTTTGAATATGCGTAAAATGGTAAGAGAACGATTTTTCCTTTAAGAAAAATATTGAGAAAGCAGATTTATTGTTTGCATAGATGCTTTCAAACTATCTTGGGATTTTCCACAGTACAAACTAAAAGTTAATCTTGTTGTACCGGCATACTTTTGGGTCGCTCATTAGCCCTGTTTCGCCTAACTGATTAAAAATTCTTGAAAAAAATGCATCGGTCTGGGATATCTCTATTGAGGTAGAACTTTGCATACCTTCTTCCTATAAGCACGACTACTTTAATTTATTTGTAAATAAACGCAGAGGATATCTCTTGAATTAAGATTAGAAAACTTATTAAGTCGAGGTGTTCTTATTATATAAATATTTATACCAACAATAATGTCAACATAATATAATTTGCCAGAACAGATATGTAAAAGAACAAGTTCTCATTGCGACGTATTCTGTTTTCTTCGCATTCATGCCAAACTTTGTTATTTGCATCTTTTTCTAAGAAAGTTTCGCAAGGTTTAAGATACTGACTTTGACTAAGAACATGTTCTTTACGCGGAAATAACTACTCTTTTTAGTCGAGGTTAAAATATGTGTATGCTATGCCTGTTAAAAAAAATGCAGGTGTTCAATGTTTAGTTCAATGTCTAGTTTGTCTAGGAACTAGATTCAAAATAATGCCAAGCCCAAATTATCGTAATATTTTTTAAATTAAATAGCTGTTAAAGAGTTTCATTTTTAACAACCTCTAACTTTTTAACAACTAATATTTGCCCCCACATTTATGAAACAAATATTTTTATATTAATCCCTAGTATCACCTATTGCACTCCAGCGGAGAAGTTATTAAGTTATTAGTTTAAGGGATAAACAGGGAACAAAAACAAATATAAAAAATTTTTGGACCTAAATAATACGTTTGTGGAGAACATTTTGTTTTTTTTTCAAAATTAATTTTAATTATCCATTTGTAGCGTTTTATTTTTTTGGTTGCTTTTGTAATTTAATATTGTCTGAAGATAGTAATGATCGCGGCATCTAGTGTAAAGTGGCTTAATGATATTGTAAAAAAAATAAGAATTCCTAGATGGCGTTAGCTGTTCTTCGTTTTGAATTTTAAGCAATTTACTGGAATCAGGTTGTTTTTTTTTCTCTCTCTGACTAAAGTGATTTTACTATCTTTCTATTATTTGTGATTGGCCACGTACATCATGCTCAAGGATCAATTTTTTAGGTATTGGCATTTTCGATACCGGGCTGTTGTTGCCATTGTTTTGAAATTTAAATACTTTCTTTTTTGGGATTAGATTGATTTCCGTTGTACATAATTGAAATCCAGCGCTCGAGAGGATTTTAGTGACTTGTTCCGAAAACTTTAAAGTAATTTCAGTTCACTACTAGTTGATTAAAGGTAATCATCAATATAGAATGAATTTTTGATTGACTCACGAGCTTAGAAATTCATCGACTACTTAAAAAGCAGTATACTGCGAGATATGGCACTGAAGCCGTTTTATATGTAACTGTAGTCCTCAGGATGGAACATTCAAATTACGAGACAGTTTTATTACTACCCAAAAGTTTTTATTTTATTTCCAACACGAAGATGCTAACATCGTTAGTGTAACACGTCTGGAGAGTAAAATAGAGAGTTTTAGTTAATGGTAAAACTCTCTGGTAACTTGATATGTAACTGTGTTTAACTCATAGACTTTTAAACCATTTGCTGAGTTTGGTTGCCCAAAAATTCCTTAATAACATCGCTACTCCTTTTGTATTAAGATCATTCGGTTCATTTTAGAAATATCCGCTCATAACAAACTCGTGCTTTCTAAAGTGAAGAATAATTAGAGATATATCATTTTGCAGTGTTGAACCTGCAGATTCAACACCTTTTAATGATTTACCTGAGCTTATTTTTACAGAAGCATCAAAATACAAACAAATAAATGCAAATAAATAATATATAAAAATATGAATGCAAATCAATAATAACAAATAATAAATACAAACTGCATAATCTATCAGGCAGTAACTAACTCCTAGAAATGGATTGTACTCTTTACTACGTAGTTGAGGGTATATGTTACGTACTGGTGATACCATAGAAGTCTGACATATGTGTCCTAAAGTGACTGATATTTTCGTCAAAATGGTTGTATTTTTCCTTAAAACAAGAATTTTTATCTAACCTTCGCTCTTATAAACATTATCTCTTTATTTTCCTGCATTTACCTAATTCCTGAAAATTATCTGTAAAAACTAATAAAACAATTAATATTTCATCGGCATCTCGCTGCAAATTATTTACAAAATTTGTCTCGTAAAATTGCTCCTCATCGGTTATTATCAACCTGGAAATATTTTTCTGAGAGAATTCGATTTTCCAGAACTTAAATACAAGTTTATTTAGAAAACTCTCCTCATTACAAGTGACAGAGAAACAACTAATTGACATCTGGATACAACTAGACAGCAACAACAACGCCTCCAAAAACAAATTGAGAACACATTAATAAAATAAAAAATAAAAATAGGGATATGTAGAGAATAAAATTATATTTAATTTAAGGCATTACTCGACCTCTATTTCCATTTAAAAAATTGATGTTAGGGCTCTGGGGTTCGAGGGAATGACATCAAAGAAACGCAATTTCTGTCAATAAATGCAAATATATAGGTAAAATGCTTAGTAGCGTGGACAAATCAAATTTTCGTATCTGCTCCGCCACTACTACCGTAGGGGTTCTATTTTGAATGTACAAATAGAAGAACTTTTTTACCAGAGGCAACCGGATCAGTCTAATTTTATTCGGATATACTTTAACCAAAACCCTGAGCTACTTTACCTTTATTTAGGCTCGACTGCAACTAGCAAATAAAACACCAAATAATTACATTTGTGAGAATATTTATTTGTTATAAAATAAATATCTTTGTAGTCACCCAATCAGTGTTAAAATAAGAAAACTGGGGTGTATTTCAACAAAAACAAATAATCTTAAATTTAAGTCATGCGCTCATCCATTCATGCTTTTCTTAACTAAATTAACAACAGTAAAATTATTAATATAGAACAAAACAAATTATCAAAAATATCAGCAAAGTTTGATACCTTTTTTTTACATGAATTTGGTATCAAGTTGTAATTCAATTTAATTTAAATATAAGGAGAGCGATTGAAAAACTGTCTCTTTTTTCTATAACACTTATTGAGACACTAATCCACCAGTACTCTAGGTTTAAATCAGGAAAGCAACACACTGAATGTTTTTGTTTTGTGGGTACTTTACATTAATTACACGTAACTTTATGAAATCCGAATAGATTGGTCAGCCATAGAGTACAATAAACTTAAAAGGTTACCTTGTATGGTTTTCTCACCATCGGAACCCAGAACAGGTAAGTATCAATGCACAGATACCACGAGCAGCAGCCATCAACATCAGACACAAGTAACGAGACAGCGTCTTACGTCGTCTTATGTTATCAATTGGTTTAATTACCGAGCCAAAAATAACTATCATACAGATATTTTTGCACACAAAATGTTACTTAAATTGAGCACACTTCGCATAAAAATATATAGGTTTAATATAAAAATCGTTATCTTAACGATTAAGAGCAAATAAAATATATAAATTGCAATTTTTCTGCAATTAGAGCAAATAATTGTCACTCGACAATTTGTGGCGAGAGGAAAATTTGAGCTAGAAACAAGAGCGATGTGTCTTTAAGCGAGTGTGAAATGTGACTGTCGCGACGGGGGACGGGGGCTGTAGTCAATCGTTACGTACTTGTCGGCGCCGCATCTAATTTGCCCCGATTTCGGGAATTTGGCGGTCTGATTGTGTTAAAGAGGGACGAACATACGCAAAAGATTTCTTTGTCTAAAACACAGTGGCGGCACAATTTTATTTGGGGTTTAACTTGTTTGGAATGTGTTTTCCAAACACATAGAATATTGAAAAACTAAAATTAGTAAAAAACAACTTTGTTTGAGTTTAACATGTGCTTAGGGGCAAAGGGGATGTTTTGTTTACAAACATATTCACCGATTCTCTGTTCTCAAGTTTAAAGACATTTTCAAAAGAAGAAATTTTCAGCTTCATATTAACACATATTATGTTAAATTAACTTGTGGTGCTAGATTTTGGATTCAAAATAAAAGGTGAAGATAGACATGTAAGCGCTTAAATAACATCTTTAAAGCAAAAAAAAAATTATTAACATTCTTATTCCTAAATCCGCTTTAAATTTTTTTTTGTAAACTATTACGATGATAAAAACTTTTGCTGTAGTATGGAAAACAGCAATTAAAGCCGATCCTTGAAGAAGTAACTATCGATACTTTTATAACATCACATCATAGGGGAAGCGTCTTCATAAAAGTAGAATATAGGATCGGTAGAAATAAACCTAAATAAAAACTCATTAAGAAATCTATAACAATTATAAATAAGTTAATTTCCATAAAAATGCTTCTTATTAGATAACTATCTTTACTCTAAAGAAGTACTTTAAAAAACGCAAATAAGAGTTCCTAAACGGTAATAATTTTTATAATTTAAGGGCTAATATATTATTAATAAATATTTATCATGTAAATGTTTTTTGATGACTTCACTGTTAAAGATTTCTTGTGTCGGTGGAGTCAACAATGCGATGGAGCGGCTTTATTTTAATATACGTTTTCTGCATTCATTTAACTTTGAATATTGACTTTTTTATAGAGTATCTCATCACATTTTATTTTAAAAAATGCTTCGTTTTTTATTAAAGAGGAACAGTAGTATTGTTTTGTGCCTGTCAAAATAAGTGACACATTTTTATGATATTATAAAGTATTTTTTGCCATTTCTACATAAGCATTTGACATCATTGCATCAGAAATATTTCAAGAAAACAAACTGCCCATAGCTCCACGGCAATACTAATTCTAGCCTTTCAATGTTCTAAGATAAAATGCGATTTTCCACTAGTTTAAAAAACTTCCTATAGCAAGAGATTTGTCAATAAAACAGGGGTATTATCTAGTAGAACGAGAAGGCGAATAGTCTGACGGCTAAAGCTATCTGTAGATGCCACCTTACAATTTAATTAATTATTTGAAGACATTTACTGCATTTATTTTCGAAAAAGCTAAACTTAAACAAATATTTTTATTTTGTTTATAAATTATGGAAATACAAGTCTGAGATTATTAAAGAAATTAATTTTTATAAAAGTAAGTCAAAGTAAAACTTACAGTCACATTTTTCCAGATCATTTGGTGTCAGTATTAAATTAATAACTTAATTAGGCAAACGTTTCTCTTTAAAAAGAAAAGTTCTTGCTAAATTGTGTATTCATCACTGACTCTTTAAATTTGATGCATACTTTTCAATATTGCAATACAAAGCAAATAATTCTATATAGATCTGGAATCATATATTTTATATTTATATCTATATAAAAAAAAACAAAATTAAAATCACTTTAAATGTCAAATAAAAAGAGAACTAAAAATAAATTGAAAGGGGTTTACCTTAAGAACAAAGTATTTTCGCGATTCTATTTGTGAGAGATGCTAACAGTTAAAAGCCGAGAAACTGACTTAAAAGTTTAAAAGTTTAGACAAATGTATACAGTCGGGATGATAAATGTGGAACAAAAAATTCAAACTTTTTCGCCAAATAAAATGCCTTTTCTTTTAACGTTCCTTTCTCGCGACACAATCCAAACTTTTCTCATCAGGTGGGAAAACTGCGCCTCTTGTATAAATCTTTGATATTTTAATAAGATAGTAGCCTAAGTTCTTAGAGTTTTTTTCCAATAAAAAAAGAATTTATAAAGTTCTTTTATGGTGAACCTTATAACAAAAGCTAGGACAAAAACTAGAATATTTCAAGAATTGATAGTTTATAGAGACACATAAAAAATTATTTTTATTAATACTTTAAAGATTTTAAACAATTAAAATGTGACAAATTTATTAGGAAATTGATTAAGAACTCAATATTTCTAACCAATTATTAATAATATAATATATAATTAAGAATAAGTAGAAGCTAAGAATTTATTATCTTTTTAATATTTAATAAAAAATATCCTTTTATTTCGGTATTTAGCCTTTTAGCTACTTTGGCCAATAAACAAAAATAAACACCGTCAAGGATTTTGCCCAAATGGTTCAAGACCTTGTAATGGGATTTTAATCCTGGAGTTCGAAGGTCAAAGGTTTTTTAGTTAAATTTTAGTTAACGAAGCTTGGATCTTAACACTTTCAATAATAAAAACAGAAACAAAATTGCCAGCAAAGAAACAAGGCAGTTGTAATCTTACCTTTAGTAATAAAAACCACTGACCTGAATTAAAACTTTTTAATGTAATCAAGTCAAAAACGCCACATCTCTTTACTAAATGGTGTGAAAGGAAGTTATAATCGTAGAAATAATCAAAGCGTACTTGTAGATTTCGAGGAGTGTTGCATTGCCACAAATAAAGAAAATATTTAATCCGTCCGATGTTTAAACTATGTTAAAAGTAAAGGTCGTTCCGCTACAACCTAAAAAATTAAGTGATAAGGCATTATATATTTTAAAAGAACTGATATGAAAATGCTGGTAAGAGAAAACCCGGGGGATTCATGTGTAACTGAATTCAAGAATTCCGAAAACTTTGGCAGCTCGCACGTCCATCGGCAATAATTTTTATTGCAATAAGCATGCAGAATACGACACAATTTCCTCATGTACTTCTCAACCGAGTTCACCATCCTCAGGAATGACGAACTGAACAAAACTGCGCAGTTTTGTCCCTAAGAGCCAAAGAGTATTCTTCCAAAAGTTGGCGGTAAATTGGGTTCCGTGTTTTAACGGAAATTTCAACCCTTAAAAAATCAGCTCGGGTAAATGATCCTTAAAATCCACTAAACTTGTTCGAAAACATAATACGCACAAAAAACACCTCACGTCTCCAATACTACCTCTTCCTACCTTAACCATAAATGGTTTAGTAGATGTTCTCAATCAATCCCAGAAAGTGAAAAGTCGTGTTCTTCCCCAAGAAGAAACGCGCACCTCCGACTCTTCTTAGATGGAGAGACTCCAAACTCCCCTTGGTCAACACAAGCAAAATACCTGTAATCTTTGACAGAAAACTTTCATGATCTCGCTACGCCAAATTCCAAGCACGAAAGCCAAGAGGCTTTCAAACACTTATGCTCTACTTCATACCCGAAACAAGCATTCCTTTTAAAACGAACCTCTGTCTATTCAATACCTACGTCCGCGTCTTCATTCACGTAGAGACATTGAAGTCACTGAGCTTTAAGGCATATAAATCACAATAACAAGCTAATCTTCGACTATAATGTCCTAAAGTTAAACGAATACCCTTTTAAGGCGATACAATGACATCTTTCGAAATTAATGTCCTTATGAATTGTTAATAGATGTTGCTTTTTACTTCTTTCAGAGGTAATTACACAATTATACAATCATCGATCAGACACCTTTATTAGAAAACTCATTGTATTGTAATGTAATGTAATGAGACAGTCTTTAAAGCCTACGAGTAGGGCTAAAGAAAGGTTGGTAATGTGACCAATTGAGACGTTAGCCTTAGACTTTTCAAAAATCGGAAAGGATTTCTTAGTACCTGGACACAGTTTTTGGTTTTCATGTCTGGTTCTGTTTTTAAATTATAAATTTAGATGGTCTGAATTTAGAATTATATTCTGAAATTTGGGACTAGAATCAAGAAAGGGATGGTATGATAAGTTAAAACGATATACCATAACAACTATGACATAAAAGTTTGTCATGAAAATGTATTCAAATTTCTCTTTTAAGGTTCTTTCACCAAATATCAAGGTCAGGTACTACGTTACATGATTTGAGAGAAATATACTGAAACAAAACAGGTGGTTAGTGGGAACCTTGGGGTATAAACAACTTTAAAATAATTCTTTTTGACACTTGCCCATACAATTTACATATTAGATGCGATAATTTAAATATGATTCTATGAGATACTTGGTTGTAGTTTTAAAAGGTTGATACCTAGAATACGCCTAAAATTCTCCTTTCACATGCTCATAAAGTTCTGGAATACTGCCAAGTTAGATATGAAAGATCTTCGCTTGAAAAATACAGGTCCCTCGACAATCTAATGGTTTAAATAGATTAGTTGCCATCGGTTTAAATATCTTGGGAATTATTGATATTAAGGTTACTTTACGATAGTTCAAAAAAGTCATCTTTTTCCATAGTTCGGAAAATGTATCTTTGTTAAAAGGAGTGAAAAATCTTAGAATGTAACCGGTCAGTGCATCTATAAAGAATTTGGATTTTTAAGTGTTGCTGAAAAGGAATTAATAATAATATTAGGCAAATTCTTTAAAAGCAAAGTAGGTTACATTTTATTTATTATAAACATTAATAGTTGGTTGCAATAATTAATCGACCTAGTATAGGAGCTATTTGCAAAATAAGCTATATCGCGGCTCGTGTCTAATTAGATAACTGTGACGCTGTTCAATTGCTTTTTGTATGGAAATATTTTTCAATTCATTCAATAAATAGTTTTAGATGGGGAATCTTCTTTGTTTTACTTGCCCTTAGTACCCGGCTATTCCTTATACTTATTGGATGGTTATGGATTAAGGTAATAGGACATTTCGTATTTGCCGAATGTGTTAAAGAACACATGTTAATTAAGGCTTTTGTTTACTGTCTGAAATAAATATACTTTTTATCATATTATCCGAAATTCGGTGGTCTTTTCACATAGTTTATTTTTGTATCTAAGCAGTTCTTTAATTCGAGAATTTCTTGAGCAACTTATTACTGTCTGAGAATTTTCTAAATAACGTAATAAGCCTTAAATGAAGCATGGAGTCAATATCCGAATCTTCAGTAATCAAAGACAAGTCGATTAAGTCTGTTATCTCTAGACCATAGGCATAATCGTTTGAGTATAGTTTTCGACTCACGATGCTGATTTATCACTGTAGGTATTTTCTCTTTAAGTCTGTCTAGCCCGTAGCAAAGAAAATAGATCTAAAATTCCACGTTAATTTTGACAACATATTAGTTAACTTTTAAAGACCTACTTTCTGCATCTTTCTTCTAATGTTCAATAAAAAATAGTTGTTTGTAGCAAAGTAGGTATTAAAATATTTATTGATTTAGAAAATATACATTTGGTAATTTAGTACGGCTGTGCTAGTATATACGTACTGTTTTGACAGACTTTTCAATAACATTATTATATATGCACTATAACATTCATATTCTGTATACCCAAGTGGTGGTTTTTTGATACAGCATACCACAGCTGTATGCAGTTATAATTTATGTACTTAAAGTTGATCACACTGTATACTATAATGTATTTGTAATAAGTAATTGGTGTAAGTAGGTTAGTGAGATTGTTATTATATTGTCATTCCTAGGTTTGCACACGGTGGAATGTATAAAAATATTTTGAAAGATGCAACCGCACCTAGTAACATTTTATGTTGGAAAATAGATAGTTTCTAGCTTTTCTTGAAGTGGCATGTTTCATTTTCTTTTACTGGCTTGAATCCCTATATATTACACAGCGTCTAAGTTAAAGCTTTATTTGCATAAATCTGCGACTTATATACATACTACAGATTACCCTATAGCCAAAAGTAAATTCAATTCTGGTTAAAAAATCGGGAAATAGAACGATCAGAAGCAAACTTGTTCAAGATCGTCAATCTTTCAAGGGCAGTATGACAAGCGACACCCTTCTACTCAAATCATATGTCGTTAAGATCAAAAGCTTTTTAATAAGGCACAGAAAACGACCTCTGAACGACCTCTACCAGATCGTATCGTATGTTTCGCATCACTAGCCGAACCAGTATTTTCCAATTTTTTAATTATATTTTTCACAGTAGATAAGTTAGGGACATTTTTTTGACCGAACATTGGACGCATTTTACCAATAGGGATAATTTTTTGTATATCTAATTAAATATTTAAAAGTAATATAAAACTTTAAACAAAAATATAACCTGCATCTATAAATTATAAGATAATAATATAATTGCCATTGCCAAAACTCTCTATAATGGTGATTGATTAAGTGAAGGTTTTTCAACTTTAATCAATTACTACCCTGTTTAAAAGTCATGAATAAAAAAGCATCGTTTTTTATTTGCGGAAAAATTATGAAGCTATTGAAGTTCAAGGTATGAGATTCATTAATTTTCATCACGTTATCGAAATTAGATTATGAATATTAGCCGGGCACCGCCGATGTTAGGCAACAAAATTAATTATCCAGTAAAGTTTGTTTTAGCTTTACTTGAATAGAAAGTCTGGCATATTTTAGTTTTTTGTAACAGTTTTTTAAACTATTAAATACATTATAATCAGTTTTATTTAATATATATACAGGGTGTGACATTTTTTCCTTGAAACATGTGTTCTAACATGCAACCCCTCAGAGCTACAGACCGCGCAAATTGCTTAAATTGAAAATCACTTATTTGGAACCGTGACTACAGTTATGTGTCAAATGTCCTGAAAATTTACCACTCTCTGTTTTTTGGTTGCTTTTTTAAATTTGCTTCCGAAAAATTGTGTAAATCTAAATTTTAGGGGAGGATTTAGGGAAGTTTACTGTTCTAATGACCTCTATCTTATGTTTGCAATGAGAAATTTAAAAATCTAGCAACACCATCTCGTTAGTCCTAAATTTTTGTCCTTTGCCTTTTTTCGATACAATTAACTGTTTTCGAGAAAATCGCTGGTAGACGAAAGGGGAGCATTATTAACCCCGATCAAACTGTTAAATAAGAAAAAACAAAGTACTAAATCAAATTAATTGAATCAAAAAAATGCAAGAAACGAATTAGGTTTTTTCATGGCTAACTAGATGGTGTTCCAGATTTTAAGAATTCTTACCGGAAACATAAGATATAAGTAATCAGAAAAAAATATGCCATCTTGAATTTGGGTTTACACCATTTTCAGGACCAAAAATATCATGAGAACCCAAAAAAAACGGAGACTTTTTAAAAGATTAAACCCATAACTATAGTTACTGGTCGAAATAATCTATTTTCTTCGAGCAATTTGCGCTAACTGTAGATCTGAGGGAGTGCATTTTAGAACACATATTTAGAGGAAGAAAAAGTCTTATTTTGACGCCAAGCTCTTATAAATACATACGCTCAATACGCTCTTAAAATATTGTTGTATTTGAATTTTGTTACACCCTGTATATATTTATTTATTTATTGGCTTGAAAAAAAAGCAATAATAAAAACAACTTAATAACACTAACTTAACATAATTGACAAGAGAAAAAAACTAATTAGAAATAAAAGAGACGACATATACAGGGTAGTCCATTTAGATATATGCACCCACATTGCTCCGAAAGTAAGCGAGATACAGAATAATATTTAAGACCAAAGTTGTTCAGGACAGAGGAGAACATGTATCTTGTAGAAGTCATTTTGACCTTAAAGTCGTTTTAAAAATATCTTTTATTAACAAAAATGTCAAAAGGTAATATATCTGCAGAGCGGTTTTTAACAATTACCAATAAAGATTTAGCCATTAGGCAATAATAAATAAAATATCCACTTTCAAATATACTGACAAATTTTAAAATACATAACATTATTTAAAAGTTTTGAGCACAGTATAAAAATGTAAAAAAAAATTTACATATCACAAAATAATATATCACAAAATTACTACAGACTGACTCATCACAGCTTACCACTCCTGATTAAATCATTTAATTTCTTTTTAAAATAGGGACAGCTTAATGTTTCAAGATTCTCAGGTATTTTCTTGTATAAACTAGCTACCTGATATATGAAACACGACTTGAAAAACTCTGTATTATGCCTGGGAATATTCAAACTATTTTTTCCCCTAATATTTACTTCATAGCATTCACCACGAAGCCTAAAAAATTCTGCTAAATAATTGGGTTTAGGATAGTGATTTTATGCACCCATATGCACTAATTGCCGTTACTTTATGTTGGTTTTGAAAAGCTCCACAACATGCTGACTGATATGCTCTCTAAGAGGTACACATCTGACTTATCTGGCACAGCTGTTTTGAATTTTTTTAATTCAAATTGACTATATTATGTGAGATATGGTCCATAGAGAGTGTCTAGGTTATCAGGAATTAAAAGAATTAGAGATTCTGTAAGTCTTTTTTTGGTTTCTTCAGGGAGAATGTATTTGTATTCGTGAATTGATTTTAATTTAAAATAGACCTGTCTACATACATTATTAATATGAAAATCAAATTTCAATGGTTGGTCCATGTATAATCCAAGATTTTTTACTTTTTTCCTGCCAATCAACCACACTTCCATTAACATGTATAATAAGATTATCAGTTTCTATATTGATTTTGGAAAATAAAATTGCAAGTTTTTTTTTAGGGTTAATCAACAATGAGTTATGCTCCGCCCAATTAGAAATGTTGCTCAAGTCATCATTGATTTTTGTAATCGCTCTGATCAGATCTTTAGGTTCACATAAAGGAAGATGTATCTGAATATCATCATACATATGGTACAGGCAATTATTTATAATATTTTCAATATCAGAGGTGAAAACTGAAAACAAAAGAGGTCCATGAATGGAGCCCTGAGGTACCCCAGTCTCCACCAGCTGAAAATTGGACATAAGCAGATTACCTAGTTCTGCATGCAGGCGAACAGCCTGGTTTCTCTTTGTTAAGTAACTCTCAAAAAAACTATTATACCCGATATTGCAATATTTTAATTTTGCCAGTAGAAGATTTATATTGAGTGAACCAAAAGCTTTTGACATATCAATTAAGACTGTGAGGCAGCAACCACCCTTATCAATAGTTTGTGTGGTGTCACTTGTAATTTTAAGCAAAGCAGTAGAGCAGCTATAACCTTGACGGAACCCAGATTGGTACTTAGGTAAAATATTGTTCACTTCAAGATATTCGACCATTTGTGATTTTACTATTTTTTCAAGTAGCTTTGAAGCCGCAGGTAGAATGCTGATTGGACGTAAATCTTTAATGGTTGGATTGGTTTTCTTAGGAATAGGGGTGACTAAAGCTTTTTTTCAAAGTTCAGGTACAATTCCCATTTCCAAACAGTAGTTAATTATATTGGTAAGAGGGGCTAGACAGTGAGGGGTAGACAATTTTAGCATTCTTGCTGTTATGTTGCCAACTGCATTGCTTTTTACTTTATTAAGGCTATACAATATATCATCCTGAGTTATCAGCATAAATTTAAAAGGTTCACTAGCAAAGTTATTATTGTGAAAATTTATTAGTAAGTTTTCATGTATGGTAGTTTTAGGGATATTTGTTAAGAACACTTTATTAATTAGATCTAAATTAATTAAATTTATAGGCAAGTTAGAGGGTGTTTTTTGAAAATTTTATATTTTTTTTTATTTTGTCTCAGAACTCTTTGCTATTATTTTTATTATTGAAAGAAAATTGTGAAGAATAAAATGCCTTTTTTTCTTGTTTAATTGCAGATAATAAATAGTTTTTAAGATCTAAATAATAAATTTTTTTTTGAGAGGTGGGGGAGTTTTTAAACTGTCTGTAAAATTGTAACAAAAGTTGTTTAAGTTACGATATTCTAACTCTACTTGTGGGAGCTTCGGAGTGGCTATGTCAAAATAGCAGTAAACTGCTCCATCATCAGTGGAGATGGGATCACACGGAACCCCACTATTCTTTACCAATTCAGGGTTACTGACAAAAATTGAATCCAAAGCTGATTTTGTTGTTTTCGTTATTCTTGTGGGACTGTCTATTAGCTGAGTAAGGACAAAAGTATCTAAGATTTGTAAGAGATAGTCATAGTTCGCAGTTGTTCTATACATAACATCAATATTCAGGTCTCTTGTACATACGCAAAGATCACAGTCTTGTAACTTTTTAGGCATAATATCATAAAGAAAAGTTAGATTTTTATAGGAAACACCAGGTGGCCGATTAATAACTCCTATGACTATGGAAAGTTTATTTACTTTTAGTTGTACCCAAAGTGTATCAATTCCATTTTGCAGTTGCTGAATCTCAAGAGTTTTGGGTCTAAAACTACTTCTCACATAAAGACCAACCCCTCCCCCTCGCTCAGTTCGGTCATTATAAAAAAATGTATAGACCTCGATGTGAAATACTTGAATGTCCATTTCTGGGACCAGCCAGGTCTCAGAAATTGCAATAATGTCAAAGTTTCCAACATTTATGAATTCCCTAATATCCATAAATTTGTTGGACATTGATCTGGGATTAATTGTGATCGCTTGAAGACTAACCAAGTTTCTTTTTGATTGAAGTTGCTGGAAACCTGGTACCTCATGTAAGGGCGGCATTGTAGGTTGAGAAAATGGTTGACGCTGACTCATTCCGGTCAAAAATCAGCATTCATCACTTTCTCTTTCTGTCTGTGAGGGACCGAGACCTTAAAAGAACTCTTAATATCATCTTTTCTGGTGAGAACTTTTTCTGTGGAGCTCCTGGTAATACCCTGAAAGTCAAGGTACTTCTTTATGTCATCTTGAGTGGTATCTGGTTTTAAACCGGTTATGAAAAACCAGAAGTGATAAAGGCTCTTTGTCATCCCAGGTTCTACTACCGTTAATGGGGTCTGGTCATTTTTCCTGGCTGCTTTGGTCCTACTTTTTCCTTCTGTCCAATTACCTTTTGAGTAGGTTTTTGTTAAATATACCACTTCTTCGGTATTCATAACAGAGTCTGTTTCTCATATATAATTTACTTCAACCTGTTCGTAGTTTTTGGCCAAGTTTTGTACCCTCTTCATTATATTATGTGATTGTGCCTCAAAAATAGCACTGCTAACTGCTTTTGAACCAATCACTTGATTTTTGTTATGGTTAATACCACTGTTTAGATTCTCTAAATTGGCCCCATTGACTTGGTGCTTTATTACTCCACTAGCATCTGAACTACTGCTACCGGTTGTCACCAAGACCTGTGTACTGCATGTCTTTTGTTTATTACCCTGATTACGCACATTTTCTGTAGTTGAAGCTATCGTTGGTTTGCGGGCATTTGACGCTTTATCTTCTGTGACCATGATATTTTGCTCCATTGCAGCGCGAGTTTGGGAGCCAGCTCCATCTAAACTCACTTCAAAGACATTGTTTACTTTTGGGTCTTGCATGACCTTTGGTACATACACATTTTTGTTTTTTTTTTCTTCAAGTGTAGTAATGAAGGTTTTTGCAGGTCGACTGTATATTTTAATGAGGAAAGAAGCTTTTTGGAGATGTCGTACTCGACAACTAACCCCGTAATTCTTAAAAAACATGATTGGTGATATATTCCTTCACACACACAACAGTTTATTATCACTGTTTTCACATTTGATTTACAATATTTAGTTATTTACACTTTCAAGCATCAGCGTCGGTCGAGTCATCTTCTCCGGGCGCCATCTTGGATCGATTTTCAGGGTTTTTCAGGGTCAGAGTAATTTTTCCTAAATGGGTCCCATATTTTCTGTATCGGATTCGAAAAGCGTCACAAATTTTATGTTTATAATGATATTTCGAACTTTGTTATCGTAAACTTAAAGTCAAATTACAGAACGGTGTTTATTAATATTTCTGTTTTAATTATACATTTTAAAAATATTTTAGCAGGTGGATCAACCAGAAATATTAGGTTAACCTTAAGCATCTTGACCTTGAGGTCAATTATCAAGGTCATTTTCAAGGTTGGAATGATTTCATTCATTCAGAACTGACGATGTGGACATAGTAAGTTCTGTTTCCTTTAGGGTGCTTGATTAGCGTGAGTCCCCTTGCCTTTTTAATAGTTTCATAAGGGTTATTTAAATTTTAGGTTAGTTTGACAGTCCGACCCTAAGTCACTTGTTTTAAAAATTTAAATATGACAATTGAACATCTTTAATGGCTTTTTATTTTCCTTAAACTCACCAAAGATCAACAAATGTAGATCAATTTTAATTCCAGTACAAGACAATTTTTAAGACAAGTTATAAGCATCAGAAAATATGTTTATCTTTTATAAAGACTTACCAACTTTAAAATAGGCCGATATCTAATATAAGCTATAATCTAAAAATAACCTAATCTAGCCCCAAAGTTAGGTAGGACGCCCATATATGGCCTTATATGGCCTCAATGAGAAGCTAAATTTGCTGAACTTATTCACCCGATCACCCCACATGATCAACCCTATTAAAACACAATTTGTCAAAACAACATTTAACTGCTCTTCATTATCTATTGCCCTGGCAGCTGCCTTAAATGCTGCAGTTGCTAATAGCTGAGACTTCTTGTCAGCTATTTATAAATAGCTTAAAAAATCATGGTATAAAACATTGTCAAAAATGTTAGCAAGTGAATTGAGAACTCTAATAAGGCTATAGTTATCAACTAAAAAATTATTTTCTTATTTAAAGACTGGAGTAACCAAAGAAAATAACTAAAAATAATTTCTAATGCAGTGCACAAGATATTAGAACAGCTCTCATAAATATATAAGGATATCACCATTGCCAGTGATTTTTTTTTGCCATTAACTTCTTAATGGGTGCCTAAGCCTGATGACTTGTATTTCAGAGATAGTAAAAGGTTACCATGACCACTAATAGTATGTTATAGCATACCTCAGCTGGACTTTCAGGGTTTTAACCGCTTAATCCTAACAATGATCAACTCGGTAACTACATAACTAACAAAAATATTCTGAAAAATAAAATTGTTGATTTTTACGTTAAGAAGATAACTTGTGTCATCTTGTATGATTGTAACTTTTAATGATGAGTAAATTTCCAGATGTCTATGATTTTCAGATTTCACTTCCGAAAAGTGTGGTTGAAGAAGGGACCATTCTCCAGCCACTCTGTTCTTTCTGGTAGCCGTAACTGCTTCTTCATTTTATTAACTGTGTGAATGTCTGTGTGAGGATGGCCTAATATTAAGATTATTAAAATCAAAAACCTGGGTTTTATTTAATCTCAGATCCAACTCATTTAGTAAGAAGCATAAAACATATTTGTGTTATAAAAAAACAACAATCTGTTTTCGATTTTAACTACTTTTATTATTAGCATCATCTTCACCATTAAATATTTTGCTTTTTCTCAAAGGTATACTATTAGGAAAAAAATCAGCGACTGGTCGCTATCTATAAATAAGAGGATAGCTTTGTAAGCTGTTATTGAAAACTAACTTTCCTAGGCCTTATGCTACTGGAAAATGATTGTTTATCGATAGTAACAACATATTAAACCAAACGGTCGATGACAATTTATTCTTTACGACTTGACCTCATTTAATTGCTTACTAATTATTAAATATTTTGAAGTTAATACTTTATTTTTTCTATTTCAGATTGAGATAAGATTAAAATTAAAAATGAATTTAATGATTCTTCGTAAAACTCTTAATCATTTTCAAATCTAGTAATAAGGCTATTTTGATTTTTTAATAAATCCTTTTTTTAACCCATAAAATCCCTCTCGACGACAAGGATTTATTTCGCTACACAAAAGAATAAAATACAATAATTTTATGGTGGTGTACACTGACTAATCTACACATCAAAAAGTCGGCTTTTCCTGGCAGAAGCAATATTTTCTTTAGAAGATGTAATCTAAAATACGTCTTGTGCGAATTCTATATAAGTAAAATGACAAGGCGTGCCTTGCAAGATTCATGTTACAAGAGAAAAAGGATTATGTTAAAAGGAACATAAAAAAGTACATTTAATGATTCGAAATGGATGGATTCTGGATTACTGAAATAAAACTGGCGTGTAAAAAATAATTGGAATTTGTGACTTTTTATTATTCTTGGTGAGTGAACGTAAAAAATATATTTATTTAAAAAAATATATAGTATATTAATTACTGAAACGTTTTTTCTTAAATATGAAATGTGTTTTATATTTCGCCTCAATAATAAAATTTTCATGTAGATAGTCAATGAATATTAAGGTGAGCTTTCAAACTTAAGCTAAAAAAATATTTTTTAAGTATCAACAGTATATTAATTGATAAATTATATTTTATGTAGTATAGCAGCAGTGGTTGAATAGCTTTGCCGATATCCAAATCAAAGAATACCTAATAGACGAGTATTTGGAAGAATTTTTAATCAACTGACAGCAACAGGAGCATTTTCAAATGCTTCTGTCATACATCTGACCAATATGTAATACTGAATAGTGTTGAACGGTCAAATAGTGTTCGGAGAATATCACGTCGCTTTGGCTTTACTCGAATGATTTTATGGAGAACAACAGTCACATTTCTACTACTATAAGACGGTGCTCCGACTCATAGCAATGGCGGCTTTTCATTAAGATTGCAGATTTGCGCAATCCCGAACCAAAAAATAAATACAAACAAAAAAAGGAAAAAAAGAAACATATTTTCCTTCACCTTACGTCTTTTGTGATATTTAATTAACCACCTTCACCAAAACATCATAAAAAAAAAACAGTAATTTTTGTACTACGTCACATCGGGTGGCGGTGTGCACACCAAATGCAAACCGCTGTAATATATTATGGTGCATAAAAAGTTGCCTACCTCGGCGGAGGCGACTAAATTAGCTTTCATAAGGTGCATGTGGTTGCAATAAAAGTGCAAACCTTGTGTATTTTATAAAGCAACAAATACCAAGAAATCTTATAAAATCTGATCATTTAGTTTATAGCGCAGTGCTGCGTTATTGTGTTAAATTAATTAACTATTTCATCTTAAATTAATTAATATAAAAAAATTTTAGTTTAAACAAGTTTTAGTAGTAAAAATGATCGGTGCAAAGTTTAATCGCAAAGCCGTGCAAGAAAGACACCAACATATATTACTCAGCGAAACCAACAGGGAGATGGAATATGGGAAGCCATACTAGAAAACGACGAGAAGCTGAAAAGTTTAGGAGAGGCCAGCCATATTTATTTTACGAAGAAATATTTTAACCAAATTAATGTACTTTATGAAAACCTTAAAACCTATATGAAGACGTGCAAAAAAGCAGAAGAGGAGAAGGAGACGAAGCAGTGCTGAAAAGAAAAGAAGTAGTGATCCAAGAATTTCAATCCTGATTGAAGAAATTCAAAATGAACTTCGTAGAAACAAATCTACAACTCGATATGAATTTTTAAAAGAAGACACCAGACATCAATGGGAGCCCATTCAGCAACTTCACAACGAGATCCTCTACAAAGGCACCACCAGCAAAGAATACTTCATCCCACACTTCACAGCCCACCGCCTAGTCAAAAGTTCTTACGATAATATTGTGGCGCAGCTGGAAGAAAAAATCAAGGAGGGGCAGGGTGTATTAAACAACACATCTATTTCAACAATGAACATGCCGACATTTAGCGGATTGTACGAAGAGTGGCCCACATTCGACAATCTCTTTACAAAAGTTATCCATCAAAACAACAAGTTATCAAATGTACAGAAGCTCCAGCACCTCAAGTCCTTTCTTCGAGGAGAAGCACACAACACCATAAGACATTTACTCACAACAGATGGAAACTACGATGCCGCATAGAATCTATTGAAACAGCAAAATCAAAACAAACGACTCATTGTGTCAATTGTGTCAAATGTGTTGGTGGACAAGATCTTCGAGTTCCCGAAAATTATGAACGAGTCAATACATAAACTTAAACAATTATATGATGTCACCACCGAATGCTTGGAAGGCATTAAAAATCTAGGCTTTGACACTTATCTTGGTATCCAATGGTAGGAAGAATCATATCCAAAACAACAAATCCCAAAGAAATCTAGTATGCCAACTATGCAATCGAGGACACTCTATTTGGCACTGAAATTTATTCCTGTGCCAATTACTAATGGGTCGAATGAAGATAATAAAAGACCATCAACTATGTGCCAGATGTTTAAGCCATAATTCGAGAGATAGATGCACCAAGATAAGTAAGTGCAGAGATTGAAATAGGTATCACCACACTTTACTATATAAGGACCGGCACGCCACGTCGAACGCTGGAACAATGAACCTCACCTCAAGACCAAATAACTACCAAAATAACAGCGTTAGGAGAAATTACGAACCTAGCTATACGCCCAGTACAGTCAATCCAAAATATAATGATTCTAACACAAGGAGTCCTAATTCAAGAAATCACTCTCAGTCACTCACCATGCAGCTGAAAAAAGGAAAAAAGAAGTTCTACTGGCTACAGCACTAATCCAAGGTAGAGCAAACGATGGCACGTCTTATTTACTAAGAGTACTAATTGACCAGGGTTCTCAGTCTTTATTCATTACTGAAGAAGCTGCACAAGCTTTAGCATTACCAAGACAAAAAATACGTGCCGAAATATCAGGAGTCGGCGACAATGAATCAAGTGTTTTCAAGTCAAAAGTCGAAGTTCAATTACGGTCAAGATTTCCCAGCAAGTACACACTCACGACTGAGCTACTTGTGTTACCCAGGAATACAAAGGCGCTCCCCACTGAACTGTTAAGCGAAATAGACCTAAAAGAATGGCAAAATACGATTCAAGCGGATCCTACGTTCAATCCAACAGGACTCATCTACATACTATTAGGAGCAGAAGAACACCAGAAAATAATACTGGAAGGGCTCAACAAGCAGAATGGACTTATAGGGCAGAAAACAGAATTTGAGTGGATCATCTCTGGGACAATGAACATCAGTGAAAAAACTAAACAACTACAAATAAAGAGCATGGTATTAAAAACAAAAGAAGAGAATTCATTAACCAAATTTTGGGAAATAGAAGATTTCACACATCAATAGTAGATCAAGCCAGAAGACCAAATGTGTGAAGAGTTCTTCTAAAAAACAATAGCAAGAAACAATGGCGGAAGTTACACCATTTAAGGAGTTGCTAACATTTAAGGAGTACCCAGCTCAAATAGGGGAATCAAAGTCTCAAGCCATAGCAATATTTCAACTATTAGAGAAAAATTCACGAAAAACGGGAACCTTTACGACCAGTATAGAAAATTTATGAAAGACTACCTGAGGCTCGGGCACATGAAGAGATTGCCGAGATATGCGAACAACCAAGGAAAAAACTACATACCCCACCAAGCTGTCACAAGAGAAGATAGTACAACCACAAAACTAAAGGTAGTATTCGACGCATTATGTAAAACAACCAACCAGCAGAGTTTTAACGAAGCAATGCATACCGGATCCAGGTTACAAAACGACCTAGCAGATATCATACTACGCTGGCGAAAACACCGAGTTGGATTTATAGCAGAGATAAAAAAATGTATAGGCAAATAAAAGTGAACACAGCAGATCAGGAATACCAACGGATCGTATGAAGAGAGCATCCAGACGAACCATCACAAGAATTCTGATTGACCACAGTATCCTATGGAACAGGCGCAGCACCATTCTTAGCCATAAGAACCCTACACCAGCTAGCCTATGACGAAGAAAGAAACTTTAAAAAGCACCGAAAATTCTCCTGGAAGATTTTTATGTCGATGACGTACTCTCTGGTGCCAACAGTATCACAAAAGCACATGCACATTACAATGATTTAATTAAGCTGCTAAAATCTGGAAAGTTCACACTAAGGAATTGGTCCAGCAATTCCAAAGGATTCTTACAAAAAGTTCCAGAAGAATTAAAAGAAAAAAGCACCGTGGAAATTGGTCAAGAAGAGGTGAAATAGCCACTAGGAATATTATGGACTCCAGCCGACGATAGCTTTTACTTTAAGGTCAATGCAACAACAAGAACTATCAACACTACGGCAAATGCTGTTAATAATTGCAAAGATATTTGACCCATTAGGATGGTTAGCGCCCTTTACCATTAGAACAAAACTAATTATTCAGGATCAATGGTTACAATAATTAGCTTGCGATAAAATTGTCGAAGGAGAACTCTACAAGAAATGGCAGATATTTCAAGAAGAAATGAAAAGCATTTCAAAAATCCGAATTCCAAGATGGATTCAATACGACAACAAGGAAATTGAACTCGTAGGATTCTGCGACGCATTAGAAAAGGCATACGGTTCAGTAATCTACAGTGGAATAAGAACTGGAAATACAACTAATATTACTATGCTGCAGGTAAATCTAAAATAGCCCCAGCAAGGAACCGAATCACCCTTCCAAAACTAGAATTATGTGCTGCAGTATTACTTGCTAAGCTAATGGACAAAACGAAAAAGGCCCTCAAAACAGATTGCTCAAAAATCTATGCATGGACGGATCAGGTTAGGATGGATTAAATGAGATACTACCAGATGGAACACGTTCGTCGCTAATCGAGTCTCGGAGATAGTGAAACTAATACCACCTCAGAACTGGAACCATGTCAAATCTCAAGACAACCCAGCTGATGTAGTCTCAAGAGGTATCGACATTATCGCTCTCAAAGAATTACAATTATGGTGGAAAGGACCAAATTGGTTGTACACCAAAGAAGAATGGCTAAAAAATATAGGAATTCCCAGAACTGAAGACGGGCTAAAGAAAACCAAATATCATCAATCATGTGTCACCACCATACAAAAACAGGTATGGAGTCGTTTTTCATCAATGACTGAAATGCTGGGGATGCTTTCAATATGCAGAAGAATGAAAAAAGGATCTCCAAGAAGAAATTTATCTCCAGAAGAACTACAGACAACATTGGAAACTGTCATCCACTGCGTACAAGATTTAGAATTACAGAGGAAATGAAACTACTCAAACACCGCGAAAACATTGACAAAAGGATTTACCTACAGAACCTGCACCCAATATTGGATCAAAATGGAATGATGCACGTAGGAAGAAGGCTCAAGAATGCTAATATACCATTCTATCAAAAACATCCACTCATCATGCTCAGAAATTGCCATCTAACAACGCTGAGCATAAGAGATGCCCACGAAAAAACATTACACGGAGGTAACCAGTTAACCTTAACCTACATCAGACAAAAGTTTTGGATCATGCATCAAACGAGCAATTGCAACTATGATAAATAAGTGCATAAGATGCATCAGATATAAGCAACAAGCAGCGCAGCAGATAATGGGAGACCTGCCAAAAGAACAGGTCACATCATCACTCCCCTTTTCTCACGCTGGAATCGACTACGCAGGCCCGATATTTGTCAGAACAATAAAAGGGAGAGGTCACAAATCATACCGGGAATACATAGCGATTTTTGTGTGTATGGCAATTAGAGCAATCCACATTGAAATAGTAAGTGACATGACCACCGAAACCTTCGTGGCAGCGTACAGAAGATTCACATCACGAACAGGACAATGTACAGATATATACAGTGATAATGGTACTACGTTCGTCGGAGCAGCGAATCACATAGAAAACGAAATAAGAAAGTTAACTGAAACCCAAGAAGTTCAAGACGCTATCAGCACCGCAGGGACCAGATGGCATTTTATTCTGCCCACCTCACTACACTTTGGAGGACTTTGGGGGGAAGCCGGAGTTAAGTCTACAAAATATCACCTATAAAGAGTCATTGAAAAAACCACATTAACATTCGAAGAATCGTCAGCATTGGTATATCAAATAGAAGCGTGCTTAAACTCTCGGCCACTTTGTGCAATAAGTGACACTACAGACACTGAAATCATACTTATGCCAGGTCACTTTCTAATTGGGGGACCACTAGTAGGTCCATGTGCCTGGTCCGAGACAAATAGAGACGGCCACTGTATGTCTCAGAGATGGAAATTAATCCACAAAATGAAGAGGGATTTCTGGAAAGTATGGTCCACAGAATATCTAAGTAGGCTACAAATGCGGTGCAAATGGAAAGAAGAAAAGTCAACCTAAAAATTGGGACAGTGGTGCTAATCAAAGAAGATAACGTTAATCCATCAATATGGCCGTTAGCAAAAATAACCAAGGTGCATCCGAGTGAGAACAACAATGTTCGAGTAGTCACCCTCCAAAAAGGAAATACTGAAACGAAAAGGGGAATAACAAACCTAATCCCGTTGCCCTGTGAAAAAGAACAAGATAATCGACAAACCGTGCAGGCAGTACATAGCAATATAGCCATTGCAAAGAAAGGTCCAAACATTCAGAGTGGTCGACGTCCAAAACATGGAATTACACTAGTACACATTCTACTATGTGTTATATCTATCATGCCAACCGGTGCAGCAAACTACACAATCAAGCAACCAGCTAAAAGTTTATTTATCGAACAGTTGGAAATCTCAAGAATAGAGAGAGGAGAGTTCAGGCTTTAACACAACGTCAACTAAAGTCGAATTGATGATGGCAGTGAAAAAAGTCTCACAAGTAATAGGATAGTTCCAGAGCTTATGCGAGAAAGCAAAGCAACTTTCGACAGCAATTAAGTGTCAAACCTTTGCACACCATCTCCTAGATAAAAAGAAATAGAATTGCTTAATAATGGAATATTTGGAGTTCGCCGCAAAAGAAGAGGCCTATTTGGCCAATTTCTAAGATCAGTTTTTGGAGTAAACGACGAAGTTTATAAGGACATCGACAGCCTGCAAACCAACCAAAAAGAACTAATCCAAGCCTCCAAACACCAAACCAAAGTAAAGATCTCTGCCATTTCACAAATCAATGAAACAGAAGTCTTATTGGAACAGCACATAAATCGCTTTCAAAAAGAAATAAGCATGGAAATTGTTAACAAGATGAAAGGATACAAGCGCATAGCAGACAGCAATGAAGTTAACATCTATATTCTGATGGTTTATCAGCTGGCATCTAACTTCATCACTGAAATAAGTGGTTAGTACCTGAATCCTTTCCAGATACTTTTCGAACAAGGATCGATATTTAACATCCTGTCACCAGCCCATGTTCACAATATCCTTCAGAAAGCCAACGCGAAGTTACCATCCCATTTGAAAATAAAGCAGATACCCATAGGAATATCGCTACAAGAAGAAAGAAAGGAAATTGGCAAATATGTTCACACATTTTGCCATTGAAGATATTTCCAATTTCAACCTCATGAAAGTATATCCAACAGCCCTTCATGTTGAAAACAATTTCTACTGGTCTCTGGAAATACCTAATAAGATTCTGGCAGTCGACTACAACAATCAACAGTACTTCGAGCTGTCACACGATGAATTAACAGCATGCATACGCCGAAACAACAAATACATGTGTTCCAAATTGTGTTATTGACGAAATATATCTACGACATCAAGGGAAGATCAAGGGTGATTATATCTTACTGATATTTTTGTATATCTTGAATTTATAGCTAAAAAAATCCTAATAAAAAAGCTAAAATTTAATAATAAAAGAATAAAACTTAATAAAAGAGTGGATCTGCTGATCTGGTGTATCTTTGGAGCTAACTACTCCTATACGTCTCGTAATGCTAGGCTCTCTAGATGGATGTCTTCAAGAGGTTTACATATGATGTCAATGCCAAAGACCAGAGGTACAACAACTGTGACCTGGTTTCGCTCTATGACCCTAAGAGACGCAAGGGTCTGTTACCGAAAATTCAAACATACTAGGATGGGATATACAAAGTGCTGGAAGCTATTAACGATATTCTTCACAAAATAACAAGCCACTGAGGGGTAAAGCTCGAGTCATTTACTTTAACCGACTAGCTCTTTATTTTAAAAATCAGGAAGACTGTGCCAAATCCAACCAGGGTTGGATTTGACATTCAAGAGCTGCGTCGGTCTAACCCCAGAGACGGGCATGCACTCAAGATAACCGATGTGGAGACTGATAGAAAGATCTTCTACCTGACTATCAAAAATGAGTCATACCAGAAGCCAACCTATGAGCACGCTTTGGGACGCTGCGTGTTCTCTAAAGAAGGAGTTTTCTGACTTTATAAATTTTTCTGAAGCAGTTCAGCCCTGGTATGTGAATTCTCTCCACACAGTAAACTCTTTATATGTCTTCACGACTAACAGTACAAAGGATTTAAATTCGGTGAGCGGGGAAGTTGCTTTGCGCATTATTGTAATAAAAATTACGCATTATTGCGCATTTTATTTAAATATTCAGTCACAATTCTACTACTATGAGCCAGTTGCGGCTCGTGCTTTACAAATATGGAGGTTGAAACTTTAGGGGCTAGTGATCATAAATGAAAGATTGAAAAGCCAGTCCCTGCGGAAACGGAAAAATTTTAGTACTACTAGACTTATGATTATTATTGGATTGGTGGACTGTATGCTTGAACTTGTCTAGATAAATCATTATCATAAATCATTCTTATATAAAATAAATAACTTTATTAATCAAAATTGACAAATTAAAATGAAATTATTGTTCCGACCCGCGCATACATAGTCGTCGTTCTAGTCTAGCTTGATGCTTGCTTCCTACTTCGTACTTGGATGCTGGGCTCGAGCCGAACTCTAAAAGGAAGAGGACAACTCTTCTGAAAATTCCTCTTGATACATTCATTGCTTATGAGAATGGAAGCAATGCGGGAAACTCCATAATTACCAGGATGAAGTTCGACGATTCGACCAAGTTTCCATTCTGTAGGGAGTGCTTGATCATCTTTGATTAGAACTAGAGTGCCCACAGACAACTGGCCTCGGCTAACTTTCCACTTCTGTCGTTGTTGCAATTCAGATATGTAGTCTTGTTGCCAACGTCGCCAAAAAATGTTGACAAATCTTCTGGACTTCAACTAATCTTGATAAACGGTTGTCCTTGATGTCTTCCAAATTCTCATCTGGAGCAGCTATGAGGGGTCTTCCAATGAGGAAGCGAGTAGGGGTTAACGGGATTAGGTCATTGAGTTTAGATGAGAGAGGACAAAGAGGGCGAGAGCTTAAGACAGCTTCGATTTGAGATAAAGTAGTAGTGAACTGCTCAAAAGTACGGTGCGCATTTGCAAGGACATGTTTTAAATGATACTTGACGCTTTTTACGCTGCTCTCCCACAAACCCCCCAGATGTGGAGAATATGGACAAATAAACTCCTTCTTTAATTGCAGTTTCCTTTAAATCATTTCGATATGATTTCAAAAATGCTTTTAGCTCACGGTATGCTCTCACAAATGTTGTGCCGCTATCACTTACAATTTTAGAAGGCTTTGCTCTTCTTGAAACGAAACGCCTTAAAGCTAATAGAAAAGAATTGGTAGTTAAACTCGACATAAGTTCAAGGTGCAATGCCTTAGTGGAGAAACACACGAATACTGATACATTTTTCTAGCTTACAAGCACGAGACTTACTTAATCCCTGTCTCACCAAAAACAGACCTGCATGATTAAGTCCACTGACATGAAAAGGCGGAGAGGGAACAGTGCGGTCGCGCGGTAAATTTGCCATGATTTGCTGTAAAAAGTCAGGTTTAAATCTGAAGCATCTAATACATTTTTTGACCGTACTTCTAGCTAAATTACGTCCTGAAACTGGCCAAAATTCGTCTCTTATTGAGGACAACAAAGCTTGAGGTCCAACGTGGAATAATCTAATATGTTCATATGTAAAGAGCAATTTAGTGAACGGATGATTTGAATGTAAAAGTATTGGATGTTTTTTGTCTGGTGAAAACTCACAAAAACCTAATCTGTCTCCAACACGAATAAGTTTATCCGAATCTAGTCGCTATCGCTTATAGAACGTTTTTCGAGTAAACACAAAAATTTGTCTGGAAAAGATTGTCTCTGTGCGGCTTTGATTAGACATTTCTTGGCAAGATTTATTTCTTGAATACTAAGCGGACCTATATCTCTATCAGAAATAACCTTAAGACAATTATTTTTAAATCGCAAGATATATGCCGTAACGTAAATTAAACGAGAAAATTGTGAAAACCTTTCGAAAGGAAATGGGTCTATTTTAGTTACTGGTATAGCAGTGATTAAAAATGGTTTTAACTCTGGTACAGTATCCACCTTAGTTAACGAAGTCGGCCATTCATCAGGAGGTGCCTTTAAAAACTTGGGTCCATGCCACCACATATCTGTTTCTAGAATTTGTTGTGGACATAATCCTCGTGATACGTGGTCGGCTGGATTTTCTTGGGTCGGTAGTACATGCCTCCAGTATTGATTATTAGCTAGATTCTGAATTACTGCTACTTGGGTTCCTACGAAGGTCTTTAACAAATTTGGACTAGTTTTGATCTATGCTAGAACTATCGATAAATCGGACCAATAAAAATAATTTTTAAATATTATGGTTAAAGATATCTTGACCTTATTTACTAGACGAGCAAGTAATACAGCTGCACACAATTCTAACTTGGGTTTGCTTAGAGTTTTGATAGGTGAAACTTTGGATTTTGAACATATAAGTTTTACGTGTACTTGATTATTTTTATCTAAACTGCGCAAAAACAAAAATACGCCGTATGCTCTCTCCGAGGCGTCAGCAAAACCATGTAACTCGAATATCTTTGCCTCTTGACACGCCACATGTCGTTCGATCGTTAGCTTGTTTAAAAGAGGTAAGTCATCCTTAAATTTTCGCCACTACTGAGCTAGATCTACTGGTATGTGTTCATCCCAGGACACTTTTGTGGACCATAATCTTTGCATTAGATCTTTCCTATAATAATACAAGGACTTAACATTCCTAAAGGATCAAATATGCGAGCGATGAGAGACAACACTGATCGTTTTGTATGGTTCTGGTAATTGTGTACATCAAAGCAAAATGCTAACTTGTCGCTATGGCAGGACCAAGTCAATCCTAGAGTTTTCGTGGTTTCATTTGGACCGAATGTTAGTATGCCGCAAGTCTCGTCTTTGGTTTCTATTCCATCTAGCACCCGTGAGGCTTTTGAATACCATTGGCGTAACTCGAAACAATCACTTTTCAGAACACGAGAAATTTCTTGACAAATTTGGTTGGCATGTTTAATGGAGTCAGCACTAAAAAGTAAGTCATCGACGTAAAATGATCGTTTGATAATATTTGCAATTTCAGGATTGGAGTCGGCACATTCGTTGTCTAACTGGAATAAACAACGAATTGCCAAATAACTGGCGCTAGCTTGCCCATAGGTATCTGTTTTTAGGGTATAAGCTTTTAATACTTCTGTATGACTTTCTCGCCATAAAATCTTCTGAAGTTTTCTTTGTTTTGGATTTATAAGTACTTGTCTGTACATCATTTTGCAATCGGCAGAAACAACGTAACGCTTTTCCCGAAATCTTTATAATATTGAGAAAAGATCGTCTTGCAAAACTAGACCAATGTGTTAAATATTATTAAGAGAGATTCCGTTACTTGATGGTGAACTGGCATTAAAAACGACACGAAGTTTCGTTGTTAAGCTATCCTTTTTCAATACTCCGTGATGAGGCATGAAGTATTCTATCTCAGAGGAACTAGTATTCAAATCCGTAACTGTCATGTGATTGAGTGATTGGTACTCCTGAATGAAACTAACATATTGGACTCTCAGAGACTCATTTCTCAGGAGCCTTTTCTCGAGGTTGTAAAACATTTTCTCCGCTTGACTGTTTTAATGGTAGATTTACTATAAATTGACCTTCATGATTTCTAGTTTATATATGAAAATATTCTCTCACATTCTGCTTCTTCGCTAGATAACGGCATATCTTGATTTAACTTCTCAACTTCCCAAAATCGTGCCATTAAATCTCGCAAATCTTGGTTGATACTTAAGTTGCACGAAACAGCCATCTTTTGCTCTTTGGTATAGGTGCTTCCTACTGGACCAGCTACGACCCACCCAAGTTCAGTTTCTTGAAGCGTACTTGCTACCTGACAATCGACCTGCCTTTAACAAACGCCAAAATAATTCGCACCCAATCAAGAGTTCGACTGGTTTGTTGAATGTCTCATCGGTGAGGTGTAGAGTGTGCGGAATTTTAAATGAACTTAGATCAATCTCAAAACCTGGAGTAATATTTGTGATTTCTGGGAGAATATAACATGTTAATCTTGCATTAAAATCATTGCATTAAACTTCATTGAGGGTATTGTCAGCATGTGGAACCTGGGATAGAGACTCGCCTTTATCCTCATGTAATAAAGTATTATGCCATGAATGACATTTTTTGCACGGACCTAATTTACATTTTTTGGGAGGATGTTGACGCAAACAATTTGTGCATAATTTAGCCTTGTTGACGAATTCGATCTGCTTCTTAACAGATGTTTTAAGAAAATCTTCGCAAACATAAATCAAATGATCTTTCTTGCAAAAGTTACATGAAAGAGTAAAACTGGAAGATACTAGTGACCTGGAGGCAAAACGTTGCTTGTTATCTTTTATAATTTTATGTTTGTTTTGTACTCTAGAGTTTCTAAAAAATCAGCTCGATTTGTTAGAAATATTTTTAGATCTTCTAATGTAGGCGTATTCGATGTAATCGAATATTTTTCCCATTCGCTTACCGTATTTTGATCAAGCTTGGACGTTACCATATAAATTAATAATAGATCCCAATATTTAACTACTTGATTCAATTGCTCTAGCGACCTAAGATGCTTTGATAAATCTTCTATTATTTTTCTAATTTTGACTGAGGATTCCCTTTGAATGTTTTGTAGTGTAAACAAAGCTTTAATATGGTTATGAATTAGTAATTTGGAATTATTAAAACAATTGTTTAAAGTTTCTTAAGCTACGGTATATCCATTTGACGTAAACTCAATTGATTTTAATACTTGCGCTGAACTGCCCTCTAGAAAAGCCCGTAAATAATGATATTTTTGAATTGCTGATAAGGACTCGTTTTCATGAACCAGTGATTGGAAAGTCTTCTTGTACTCTAACCATTCTTGAAGTAACCCGTTAAACTTTGGTAAAGGAATTACTGGCAATTTAACTCCACCCAAATCAAAATTTCCATTGATAGATGACCCACGACTAGATCTTGCAGTTGAATGCATTGAGTGTATTGACTCTGTGTCTTAGTTTTTAGCAGAAAATCTCTGTCATTTTTATTTGTAAAATAGAACAATTATTAGAATCGTCATAGAAACTTATATGTTAATGCGCAAATACCTTGAACCCTAACACTTGATGGAAATAGGAAAAATGAATTAAAAACGACTCACCATGTTTAATTCTTCTTTCTTGCCCCTTGCACTACTAGTCAAATACCTGCTGTCCGGTGCTTATTAACCAAAACCCACGCTTGGCTGCTTGCTGGTGACGAAAATAAGCCGGTGTTTTAGAAGGAAAATTACTGAATGCACTGGTTTTCCTTTATCTTGTTGATGCGGCTCGTTAGGACCATGATTATTATTGGATTGGTGGACTGTATGCTTGAACTTGTCTAGATAAATCACTCGGTTCTTGTATAAAATAAATAACTTTATTCATCAAAATTGACAAATTAAAATGAAATTATTGTTCCGACCCGCGCACACGTAGTCGTCGTTCCAGTCTTGATGCTTTCTTCGTACTTCGTACTTGGATGCTGGGCTCGAGCCGGTTGTTAGGGATCGTTGCTAATAGCAACGGACGGAAAACTGGTGCGACGCGTCGGTTGCAATATTGCCAAACTTAACACAAAATAATATAATACATAGTGTTTATTCACTGGCGTAAACAACTTAGAATATTAAACTAGTGCTATATTGTCATATCTATAACTTATTAAAAAAGAAAATCCTCAGCAAATTTATCAAAAACTCTTTGATTAAAATCAGGAATTCTTTCGATAAGATTCCTTTCTTTGGAAATCATTGCCAAAGCTGAAATTCTTGACTCATGGTATTCTGTAAAAAAGTTTTTATCCTCTTGGGGATGCTCTAGAAAAGCACGGTTCTGCTTCTTTATAATTAATTTATGTTATAAAATAATGCCTCATTTGGATATTTTATTTAGTAAATTTCAAACCAGGCAAATTGACGCTACTTTTGCAAATACCTATATATTATCTTTTAAAATTAAGTTAATAGAGATTAGGAAAGTTCAAACGATGTAGGCTGAGTCAATGACAGTAATGAGTCAATTCCGCGAAGTTAAGGAAGTATGTAAGAAAGACATTAATATTTGCCGAGGAAAGGAGCGATTCAGTTTTACTGGATACTAAGTTGCCGCTAGTCTTTTTTTTTAGAAAAGTATAACCAATATAATATTAGTTTTCCAGAACTAAAATTTAAATAAAATGTTACCCATTTTTCATAGAGCAAAAGCTCCGAAACTAAAAGTCATTTATGAAACACAAGAATTTAAATCAATCTCGGAACTACTTGTACTCTTTATAATATAATAATATATGTCTCAAAATAAAAATACTATAAAAGTTTTAAAAATTTTAATTATCATCCGATGGTTTCAGGTGATGCAGAACCGTGCTTTTCTGCCTTCAAGAGGAAAGGACTGAATATTTAAATAAAACGCGCAATAATGCGCAATTTTTATTATATATAATATGCAAAGCGGCTTCCCCGCTCACCGAATTTAAATCCTTTGTACTGTTAGTCGTCAAGACATCTAAAGAGTTTAGTGTGTGCAGAGAATTCACATACCAGGGCTCACTGCTTCGGAAAAATTAATAAAGTCGCAAAAGACCTAAGTAATAACCACCGTGTTATTGGGAACACACAGCGTCCCAAAGCATGCTCATAGGTTGGCTTCTGGTATGACGCTTCTGTGATAGTCAGGTAGAAGATCTTTCTATCAGTCTTCTCATCGGTTACCTTGAGTGGTTACCCGACTCTGGGGTTAGACCGACGCAGCTCTTGAATGTCAAATCTAACTCTGGTTGGATTTCCCACAACTTACTGTCTATGTGGTTTTTAAAATAAAGAGCGAGTCGATTAAAGTAACTGACTCAAGCTTTACCCCTCAGCGGCTTTTTTATTCTGTGAAGAACATCGTTAATAGCTTCCAGCACTTTGTATATCCCATCTTAGTATGTTTGAATTTTTGGTGATAGACCCTTGCGTCTCTTAGGGTCATAGAGCGAAACCAGGTCACAGTTGTTGTACCTCTGGTCTTTGGCATTGACTTCATATGTAAACCCCTCGAAGACATCCACCTAACCGTTCTTAGCAAAGTTTTACAGGACTGTCGTGAAAATATCGTACCCGAAGACACCGGTTGCACAAGCACATGAGACGTATAGGAGTAGTTAGCTCCAAAGATACACCAGATCAGCAGATCCATTCTTTTATTAAGTTTTATTTTTTTATTATTAAATTTTAAGTTTTTTTAGATAAAATTTTTATTAGGTTTTTTTTACCTATACATTCAAGATATACAAAAATATCAGTAAGATATAATCACCCATTATTTAAATTATGACAGTCGGTTTAATAATTCTTGGACACCAAGTGTCTTAATAAAAAATTTATAGTTGTTTTAACTTTTAATTAACATGTTGTCCTTAATATTGCTTCATTAGAACCAATACTATTACCCTTTAAGAATCATCTATCTAAATTATCAAATCTTTGCGTGATAGGATTTCGTTCATTAATAACACTATACGCAGAGAGATCGTTTTGGACACGGAATTATAGGCATGGGGTCTTATTTATTCCATTGCATTTCGACCTGTGCTAAATTAAGCCATGTTTTATACTTTTGATGCCTACAAAGGTGTTATCGAGGGCATTGCCTGACGGCCTCCGGAAAAACGGGGAGAAGATTTATTTGGTTAAGTTGGTTACTTAGCATAATCTACAGCAATGGAAGTTTTTAATTTTTTTTTTAATTTAATTTTCTAAACAACATAAATAGATAATATTAATAATATTATACTAATATAAAAAAATAATAAAAAAAATTATAACTAATAATTATTAAGTTTTACACTAAACTTAACTGTAAAGGATACGTTAAAAAAAAGCTTTTTTTAAATTCTCAATATGTACCTATCTGCTATTTCATATTTCTTTGGTGTAATCACGTAGTCACCAACGGATTTAAAAGAAATGGATTAGAACACTACTTACAAAACATAGCTATCATCACCCCAAGACGAATACCGCTAGGGTATATATTTATCAAGATCTCGAGGAGGAAGACGTCCGTGCAGAACTATCATGAAAAGGATGTTAAAATATAAAGAAAACACTTTCTTACTTAAAATATATCTGCGCTCTGAGCAATTTGTTCAGAAAACGGAAACTACGCGCCTTTAAATCTATCCAATGAGTTGCCAACAACCTTTAAATCAGTACCAGAATTGGAAGAAGAGTGGTCCAGCAAAACGCTACATGGAAGCTACCCTTTAAATCTAAAAGAAAATATGGCCTACAGAAAATTTCTAATACGTAAAAACAATTTCACTGATAATAAATGCAAAAAAACAACAGAAAACATTCAGCATATAACGGCGGGATGTAGAAAGCTTGACGGGCGGAGTATTTGGAAAAACAAAATAAAATAGCTAAAGTGTATCATCAAGCATGAGCATTGACTACGAGTCTAATAGCACAGGGAGTAGAAACCTATAAATGCACTCCGAAACCAGTGCTTCAGAATACTTCAAACTCAAAGAATTCAAACTATACTGGCACACAACAATACAAATAGATAGAACAGTAACCTATACCAGAAGTTGTGCTTAATAACAAAGAGAAGAAATGAGCTACAATTATATGTATACTTCATAATACTACTGGGTAAGAAAGTTGACAAAAGGCATACACTGAGAAAAAGAAAAATGTAAAGATCTGGTTTTTAAAATGCAAGCAATTATAGCTAGCAAGCCTTAAAGATACAAAATCATGATAGACAGCCCCAGGAGAATAAAACAAGAACAGTAACAAGAAATGCCAAAGAAAATTAAGAGCTTGATACAAAAAACCCTTCAGTAAACAGGCACTTCCTAGTCTAAGTTCCTTCCATAAATTAGCACTTGTTTCTTGAAAGCGGCAATATGATTTTAGCTGAATACGTTCTTCTTACAGCTACAGCATTATAACACCAATACTTAATGATCTACAGTTTTCAAGAACAACACAGAAAATAGGAAAATGCAATATTTAAACGCTCAAAAAAATGTTTTTTCGAAGACTTAACCATTCTACTTCGAACCAGAAGAACAGCACATAATTATCTTAAAAAGACATTGCGAAATCTGGAACTGCTCATTCAAAACTTCACGTGTTTTCATTATATGCCAGACAAGACTTCAGGCAGTTCATTTCATTATATGCCAGAGAAATAATGAAATGGAGCACAAACCGTTCACCGTTAAAGAAGTTTCTAATATTATTAGGTAACTACATAACTGAAAAGCACAAAAATAGATAAGAGATTCTGATATATCCCGATCACATTTAAAATTATTGAATAATTAAACTGTGGTAGCAAACCACCTAACTGTCCTGTTAAATAATGTCCTTTTAAATCCACAAAATATGTCGAAATTTATCAGTCAAGATCTATCAAAATTTAGACCTGCTCCATTGTCTGAAAAGAACAACCGTTTACCGCAATCAGGTCTATCACAATAAGAAGAACGTTTTTGCTATTATTATAGAAATACTTTTATTTAAGTTTTTTTTAATTATATTTATTTCATAACAATTTAAAATAATGTAATATAGAATAGACTCTACTTTACGGGCAGTCACAGAAAATATTACCAGTACCTCTCGAACACAGAAGCAGTCGAGTCGAGTCGAGTTTTCTCAGTTTTTTACAGACAATCAGCTACTTTTCAGTCAGTGTTATCAGTCAGTTTTGTACATAATTTTGCATTAAAATTATTATCAATCAAGAACATTGTGTATTATTAAAATACGCAACATTTTGGCGACCGTGACAGGACAGAAACAGCAGATTTTTCAAGGTGTTCAATTGGATTCATTTGCCGTTTGTAACCCGCATTCTATCAAAGCAGCCATAGTTGGCTCCCTGCTTCGACGCTAGGCTGGCGGTCGCGTGGGGGACGACGGACATCGACAGAGCGACGTTCGAAAGATTTCAGCGGGCAAGCGGTGATTGGTCGGATACGAGTCAGGTGATCAAGCAGCTCAGGTGGCGTGCGCCCCGCGACGAGGCTATTTGGTTGGTTAGCAAAGGACAGAAAGCGCTTCGACGCCAGGCGTCGCGTTGCATTTGTATCAGGGAATCTAAAGTTCGTTCCATGAGATAAGTTGAGGTATCCTTTTTCCGAATATCCTATTTACCCTTACATGTTTTGATTGGTGTTGTTGTTAGTATTTATTTATTGATTTGTTTGATTGTTGTTATATATTTTTGCAGGAATTTGAGGTTTTCTATAACATATTTATTTCATTTTTAAATTAAAAATGGCAGACGAAAATACTTTAAAAGTCAAGAAAACCTCTTTAAAAAGTCAGTTGACAAGATTTTGTAATTTTGTTGATAATTTAGACACAGATCGAACGAAGGCAGATCAGCTGCCTACCAGATTAACAAATTCAAAACAATTATTATCAGATTTTCAGTTAGTTTGTATTCAGCTTATGGCTTTAGATGATTCACAGAATTTTGAGAATGAGTTAGATGATTTTGAAGACAGATATTATAGTTCAGTTTCTAAAGCGAATATTTTAAATAAAGAGTTAAATGAAAATAATGAACAAGTAGTTAATAACTCTACGAATTTACCAGTGTCACAAGATGTAAAGCTTCCACCCATTGATTTGCCTAAATTCAATGGAAACTCAGAAAAGTGGTTGCAGCTTTACGATACTTTTACCAGTTTAATTGGAAATGATCCAAATTTGAGTAACATTAAAAAATTTTATTACTTGAAACCATGTTTAACAGACAATGCTGCGGCAGTGATTTCTTCTCTGGAGGTTACAAATGATAACTACAATATTGCATGGGCAATTTTGACAGACAGATTTCAAAATAACAAAATGATTGTGCATTCGCATGTTCGTGCTTTGTTTAAGTTACCGGTTATGCAAAAAGAGTCATTTACTCAACTCAGAAAAATGATTGATGAGGTTGATAAAAATTTAAGGGTTCTAGAATCTTTCAAACAGCCAGTTAGCGAGTGGTCAACTCTTTTAATATATTTATTAACATCTAAATTAGACCACAATACCAAGCGACAATGGGAGTCAGAAAATGTTTCCAAAAAAGCACTTCCAACATACACAGAATTTTTAAATTTCCTCACACAGCGTTCACTTCTTTTAGAAACGTTATACACAAACAGTGACAAACACACTAATTTCTCTCAGCAACAAAATCCTCACAAGCCAACTTACAAACCCAAAATACAAGCTTTTAGTACAAATAACCAGAACAGTCCACAATATAAATGCTTTTATTGCAAATAATTACACTCAATTTTCTTTTGTAATAAATTTTTACAAATACCAGTGAAAACAAGAGTTCTTGAAGTGCAAAAATTAAAGTTATGTTCAAATTGTTTGAAAGGAAAGCATGACATTGACAAGTGTATATCTAGGGGTTGTAAACTTTGCAGCAAAAATCATAACACTTTCCTACATTATCCAAACACCTCAAAACCACAATCAGTTTCACAAGTAAACAGTAGTAATACCAATGTTACTCTAGAACATCAGGAAACATTTGAATTTAAACCAGACATACCAGGTCCATCAAATCAGTCTTTTCAATCAGCTACACCTGTTGTTCTCAGTTCAAATACGGCAAAACTTACTTAGCAAAACGAGGTTTTATTAGCCACAGCTCTTATAACTATTGCAGATCGTTCAGGTAATATGGTTGAGGCAAGGGCATTACTTGACTCAGGTTCACAATCTAATTTCAACAGTGCTGATCTTTGTGAAAAATTAAATCTCAGCAAAATTTGCATAAATATGCCAGTATCAGGTATTAATGACAAACGAACTTTGATAAACTATATAGTTACAACTTGCATCAGGTCACAAGTATATTCTTATGAATACAAAAGTTCGTTTTTAGTAATTGATAAAATTACAGAAAATTTGCCTGTAGTCAGGGTGAATGTAAGTGAATTTAATGTCCCAGAACATATCATATTAGCAGATAAAACATATTTTATTCCAGGAAAAATAGATATTTTACTCGGTGCTTCTATATTTTATGATTTGCTATATATTGGACAAATTAAAATTAATAATTATTCACCAGTTTTACAGAAAACCACGTTAGGGTGGGTAATTACAGGGAATGTACCTTTTATTAGAAAAAATGAAAAAACAATTTGTAACGTTGCTCTTAATGACATTAATGAACAACTCAGGAAATTTTGGGAAAGTGAAAGCATTGAGACTATTAAAGGTATTAACAGGGAAGAGGAAGAATGTGAAGATGAATATAAAAAATCTGTAATTAAAACTAAAGATGGACAATTCGTTGTTCCGCTTTTAACGAAACCCAATATTCAGAATTTGGGAGATTCTTTTCAGAGAGCTAAAAATCGGTTTTTCTATCTTGAAAGAAAATTAAATAAAAATCCAGAGTATAAAAAGTTATACACACAGTTCATTGACGAATACTGTAATCTTGGACATATGTCACTTCTCACAGCAGACGACTTTAAATATCCGTCATACTATTTACCACATCATGGTGTGTTAAAAATGGACAATACCACAACAAAATTAAGGGTCGTCTTCGACGGATCAGCAAAAACAACTACCAATTTATCATTAAATGATTGCTTGAAAGTTGGACCAGCTATCCAGAGTGATCTTTTTTCTATTTTAATACGTTTCAGATTTTTTAATGTTGTTTTAGCAGCTGACGTCGAAAAGATGTACAGACAGGTTTTGATAAAGGATGATTATCAAAATTATCAAAGAATATTATGGCGTAAAAATAGTTCTGAAGATATTCAACGTTTCAAGCTTAAAACTGTCACATATGGAACTGCAAGTGCTCCATATTTAGCTATAAGAAGTCTGGTGGAAGTAGCAAATGAATGTGAAACTTTATTTCCAGAAGTAGCATCAGCCATTAAGAAGGGATTCTACGTTGATGATCTTTTATACGGCTGTGACAGTGTTGAACAGGCTATACAATTAAAACAAAATTTACATGAAATTCTTGGAAAATCAAAGCTTATCCTAAAAAAATGGATTTCCAATGAGTGTAACATATTTTCAGATACAGAAAAGAATCAGACCAATGTAGAATATTTTATTTCTAGTAAAGAAGAAAATAAAACCCTTGGGGTTTATTGGCATTCTGGTCATGACAATTTATTCTTTAAAATTAACAGTTACAAGGAAAATAACAAAATTTCAAAAAGGTTTGTCCTTTCAACTATCTCACAAATTTTTGATCCTTTAGGTTTGATAGGACCTTGTGTTATTCAGGCAAAAATATTGCTCCAGAAATTGTGGAAATTAAATGTTGGATGGGATGAATCTCTTCCTGTGGAACTTCATACGAGTTTTGTTTTATTCATGAACCAGTTAACAAACTTAAATAACATCAACATTCCACGTCACGTTATACTATCTCAAAAAACATACTTAGTATTACATGGGTTCTGTGATGCCTCAGAGGCAGCTTACGGAGCTTGCGTTTATATTATCAGTCAATATCAAGACAAAAAACAGAGTAAATTACTTACTGCAAAAAGCAAAGTAGCACCATTAAAAACGCTAACTATTCCAAAATTAGAGTTATGCGCAGCAATAGTTTTAACAGACTTAGTAAACAAGATAAATTCTTGTTTAGATATTGATTTTAACAGGTATACCTTCTGGACAGACTCAACGATCGTTTTGCATTGGACAAACAGCGATTCTCATGTTTGGAAGCCTTTTGTTTCTAACAGAGTCGCTCACATTCATGAGGGTTCTAAGATAAATGAATGAAGGCATGTTCCATCCAAAGAAAACCCAGCAGACCTTATTTCTAGAGGAGCCAACCCTGAGGTCTTGACAACTTCTTCACTATGGTGGAATGGACCTTCCTGGTTATTGAAAGGTGAAGCAAAAAGCAAAAAATCTTCTCACCAGAAGAGATTCCAGAGAAAAGACCTAAATATCAGTTATCAGCTCATATCAAACAAATTAAATCTTTTGATCTTATGCAAAAATATTCGTCAATAGCAAAATTGCAGAGATTAATTGCATTAATCTTGAGATTTAAACATAATTGCTTAAATAAAACCGAAAGGCAGTATGGCTCACTTTCTTTAAAGGAGCTGGAGTTTAGCATAAAATTAATTATTAAGGTTGTCCAACAGGAATGTTTTTAGGCAGATATTTCAGATATCTTAAAAAACAAAAATGTTAATAAAAATAGCAAACTATTGCCTCTTACCCCCATCTTAGAGGAGGGTATTCTCAGAGTTGGTGGTCGTATCAACAACACAAAATTTCTAAGTTTTTCTCAAATGCATCCTATAATTTTACCCTCGGTTCATCATATTACTACATGTTTAATTCGGGATGAACATTACAAAAACTTACATGCGGAACCACAATCATTATTAGCCACATTGCGAACAAAATACTGGATTTTGTCAGGTTTAACAATAGTCAAAAAGGTTTTGAGAAAATGTATTGTTTGTTTTAAGAATAAACCTATTTTAATTAATCAGTTAATGGGTGATTTACCCGAGAATAGAATCACTCCTGCTAGAGCATTTTTACATACAGGCTTAGATTACTGTGGCCCTTTTCCAGTTAAGGCTAATAAATTACGCAATTCAAAGGTTATCAACATTTATGTGTGTATATTCGTTTGTTTTAGCACGAAAGCTACTCATTTAGAAATCGTGTCAGATTTAACTACTGAGTGTTTTTTAAATTGCTTAAAACGTTTTATAAGTCGTAGAGGTAAACCTTTAACTCTTTCATCAGACAATGCAACAACTTTTGTTGGTGCAAGTAATCAACTAAAGGCCATGTATGATTTTGTAAAAACTTCACAGGCTGACATTAATAATTTCTTGACAGTTGAGTCCATCAAATGGAAATTTATTCCTGCTCGATCTCCACATTATGGTGGAATCTGGGAGGCAGCTGTGAAGTCATTTAAATTTCATCTAAAAAGAAACATTGGTAATTATGTTTTCTCATTAGAGAATTTTGCTACTTTAACAGCACAGATTGAAGCATGTCTTAATTCCCGACCTTTGACTCCTTTATCTTCCAATCCAACAGATTATCAAGCACTAACCCCAGGACATTTTTTAATATTTTCCCTATTGACAACCTTCCCCGAACCTAGTCTAGTAACTTGACTTACGTGAAGTTACTAGATTGAACAACGTTCAACACATGACGCAAGTACTTCAACATTTTTGGACAAGGTGGACCACAGAGTACTTAGCCCAGTTGCAGTCAAGAACAAAATGGAGAACAGCTCAGACACATGATATTCAAGAAGGACAGTTGGTGTGCCTTAAAGAGGACAATTTACCTCCTCTCCAATGGAAACTAGGACAAATCAGTGAAGTGCATCCAGGCAAAGACAATAAGGTTCGCGTAGTGACGGTTAAGACATCTAATGGTGAAGTAAAACGTGCGTTATCACGAATTTGTATATTACCAATAGATGTATAATTGTAAGTTAGTATTAATCTTAGTTTTTAAGCAGTAGCAATATTCAATGTACTTTAATTTGTTGTAAATACGTGTACTATTAAAGTAATTGTTAAGTTGGTAATACATATCATTGAAACCGTAGTTAACTGTTTCAAGGCTGGCGGCATGTTGTAGAAATACTTGTATTTAAGTTTTTTTTAATTATATTTATTTCATAACAATTTAAAATAATGTAATATAGTATAGACTCTACTTTACGGGCAGTCACAGAAAATATTACCAGTGCATCTCGAACACAGAAGCAGTCGAGTCGAGTCGAGTTTTCTCAGTTTTTTACAGACAATCAGCTACTTTTCAGTCAGTGTTATCAGTCAGTTTTGTATTAAAATTATTATCAATCAAGAACACCTGTGTATTATTAAAATACGCAACAGCTATTTATATCAGATCCGAAGCTATATGATTATCACTGTACTTAGGCTACACAGGGTAGACAAGCGCATAATTTCCTTTTTAATGATCAATATGGCAACTTAGCGCACATAGATTGGCGTCTACTTTCCCACTGATTACAAAACAACTAAACAACAAAAATTCGAATTATATATAAATATAAATATTAAATCAAATAAAAATATGGAGTTAATTTTTTATTTCTGCATAAACGTTGGCATTTATTAAAATAGATATATTAATTCAGCAGTTATATATGGTTGTTTTCCTCTCCAATAAAAATGCATTTAGTTCATTTAATAAAATAAATATTAAAATAATTGTTTTGTTTTTGTTATGTGGTAACGATTTATGTAATCTGATAATAGTCAGAAAAAGGTTGAAATGCATAATACGTTTTATTCTATTACCCAAATGCATTTTATATTGGGATGAACGACAACCATACACAAGGTGTTTTATTAAGGGTGGCGTGATATCATATCTCAGCAACGAATATTACAGAAACTTACAATTAGTTAAAATTGCTTCATCATTCCGTAAAAGCAAATTGGCCATTTTTCGTTTCTTTTAGTTAACAATAATATTCAGACCCGATCAGTGTCTGAAAAATTTTGGTATATGATTAAATGATAGATTCAACTTAAAATCTCTTTATAGGCCACTCTTCAAATGCAGCTTAGGTTCCCCTTTACGAAACTCTGTACCACAACTTACACCTAAGTCTCAAGCAATCATCCTTCCAAAATTTATAATAATTTTATCTTAATTTCTTAGTATACATCTTTTTATTAGCAGTGAAATAGCAAAATGCAACTTGCCAGTTATAGCCACGCCGAGTAATTTATTAGATCACTAAATTTTAAAACTTTAGATAAAACTCTACAAAGATACAAAACTTAAAAAATCTCTCAATGATCAATTATAAGCTCCTTACAAATCTAACAGTTATTATAACGTTATTATAATGTCTAACTATATTCAGACGGCAGAAGCAAAATCTAATTTTTATTATGTCTCAAAATAATAGTCGGAAAGCATGGCCCATGCTTAGCAATCTAAATATCCACTCTGCAGATTGAACAAAACGGAATTTACCTCATCACGTTTCTGATCCTGATGCTATCAACACTTATTTTGACATTTTTTTCAATTTGTAAATAACAACTGTCATAATAAAATTTTAAAAGTTCTAATCTTTTAAAAGCAACTTATAAAATATTCCTTAAGCTAATATTAATACAGAGTTGCATCTCTATCTTCCAACCCTAAAAAATTTCCTAAATGTCGTCTTTGTAGCCAATCATCGAATATTTTCTCTCAGTGTTCTCTATTTTTGGATAAGTCACCACAGAAATATTTTAGTTATGTAAAACAAAATCATGCATCTTACTCATATGCTTAAAGATTGTTCTTCGACTTTTAACTGTCACTACTGTTGCTCTCTTTTCGCCATTTGTTTTCCCACGCAAAATAGTACAAAACAAATCTCGACTCCATAGTCATATCACTGCTAAAGTATCTCGAATAGTGCTAATATTTCTCGGCCTAGTTCGCAACACATCCCAATTCCTAATAAAGACAAATTAACTATGCAGATGCACGCTTTAAATATTTTGCATCTCAAATTACTGTACTTCTTTCAACCATTTACTCTAAAATTCTAGATAATCGAGAAAATTTCCAGAAGAGCTACAACGTTGCAAAATTAAAATTAGGTGTCAAGGATTTTATTATTCCTGCTTCAGTGGATAGGTTTCTCGAAGCTATTGTGTTTTCGCAGGTTTTAAAGTCAGGTTCTATTCTCTTAGAATATCTTTTTAAATACCTCTTTCCCTCCTCTACAAGTAATTGAGCAACAATAACAAAAGTCTCATTTTTCTTCTACATAGCCATTTCTTGATCAAATTCTTCCTTAGGACATTGAATACACTAGATTAAACATTGGCTGTTTTAGATTTAGCGCACCATCTACCCAGGGATCAGAGGAGATATTTTGTTGATAAGCATGCTTCTCACGTTGCCAGTGATTACTCAATTTTAACAATAGAAAAAAATTTTATAATAAATTTTTGTAATTAGCAAATTTGAAGCATTATTTATTATAAGGCAAGAGAAAGATTAAAATTCATTTAATAACCAAAACTAATATGTACTATTTTAACAGTTATCACTAATAATAATGAATATTTATAATTTGGTTTCTTTAAATCGCCAAATTTCTGCACAGAATGGCACTGCTGTAAATTTTGGCCGGAGATAGTTTCTCAATAAAGGTATTTGGCAACTGCGCTCGTTGTTTACCTTTGGATGGTGTACCTTTCGTGTAGTACTACTATTAAAAGGATATTTTAAGTGCGTTTTTTTTATTAATAATAAAATTAAAATCTTCCTTTTTGATAAAAATTTTAAAGAATGAGAAATCACATATTTTGGGAAAAAGAAAATTGAAATCGTTCCTTTCACAGGTAAGTTAGCTGTCATCTTTATAGCTTATTGTTTGCTAGTAGATTGGTATTAATTAACATCTCAATTTTTACTTATTAGTTAAACTGTATAGATTGTTTTTCTGATGATTTATGGAATATTACCATTTCTGGTACAAATAAAACACCAAAACTCTATTGTTGGCTCTTATTCACTCCTAGCGTAAGCCCTTACACTACTACTAGTGCTAGCGGTACAAGCCAAGTAACAAGAAAAAGGCGCTAATATGAACCTAATAGATTGATTTGACCCGTAGTTCTTAAGTTTTCATCCCTTAGGATTTTGGTTTGGGGGTAGAGGGGGTATATTTTAAAAGTAAAATATTGAATTGTAAAATATTGGGGTATATTTTAAAAGTAAATACATCTAGACAGGCGTGTATAAAATGGTTATCGCTTTATTTGTACCTTCGTAAGGCAATTCTAATGTCTGAATACACATTCACCGGCAGACGAATTACAGCACCATTTTTCAAAATGGCGGCGAAAAAAGTAACATTTGTCAACATCTCCAAATGTTAATGTGTTTGGTATCATTTCATAGGTTTTTGAGGTCGCTGAATATGTTTTTAATGGTAAAAATACGATTATTTACGACCTAAGTATGTAGTAAAATCTATGAAAAAAACGAGGTGTAGAGTACCTATCTATGCGCGCAACTTTCCGAATTCAATTTGCAGGTTGCCGCTTGCATAGTATAACATTCTGCGGCGCAAATGAGATCGTTGCTCAGTTTTGTTTGTTTTAGAATTATATGCAGAGTGTTTTTAGTTTAGTTTGTTAAACTTATACTTATTATGTGTTATTTTCTACATAATAATTAAGATTTAGAAGTAACGATAGATCTGTTTATCTATACAAGGTAAGTGGTGCGTTTTTTTACGATTTACGTAAAAATAGGATTTATAGTGTTAAGTTTTCATTTAGTTTATTTAGTTCATATTAATTCATGTTCTTTTATCACTCGCTATTTTTTCTTTAGTTAAACTTAATGCCTTTGGTTGACTCACCTTGTTAAGGAAGTATTTCATTTGTTTAAATAATTTAGTTTTTTGTTTGTTTTGAGGCCTTAAACAGTGCGCGTTTCATTTTCATTCGAGCTCTAATAGTCAAATAGTTTAGAGTCGCGACTCAACACCGAAAAATCGCTAGCGTGAAAGTGTAGATAATTCGTAAATCTCGGCCACCGATAATAAAAGGTAAGGTCTCACAACAGCTTTTTCCAAGTTTTTAGTTAATCTCATTAAGTGTTTACAGTCCACTAAATTACCTTTTTTTTCTTTTTTTTTCATCGTGAGTTAACTAACTTTTTAATTTTATTCTTTTATTTGAACTCAGCGCATTTAATCAACATTATTTTTGGTCACTTCGAACCGCATTTTTTGCTATTCACACTTTGGCCTTTTGAAAATTAACTTATAATTTTATAGAATAAACCGCCCGTTAATTCAATCATATAGGCTTAAAAAGTACAATTAATTAGTTGATTAATTTTCTTCTCTTTTTCAATTTCAAAAATACATTGCATTATTCATTTTATCTTTAGTTGGTTTGCGGTTTAAATATCGATCGCAAACATTTCATCGCATTTTCAAGAATTTATAAAGTATCGTTTAAATCAACACAGGTCGTTTTTCAAGTTGAATTCTTTTGCAGGATTATATCTAAAGGTAAACAGTGCACATATTTTTTTCTAACGGGTTTCATTTTTATATTGGTTTTAACAGGGTGTCACAAGTACATTCATTGGAGTTTTTTAATTGTTGCTTGTATTGTATACGCAACATCTTTCTCGTTTTCTTATAGTCGGTCTAAAGTCGGTCTTGAGACTCCGTTTCTTGCCTTGAAATTTTCTTCTAAATTCATTTAATTTCTTCTGTTTTCTTCGTTTTTTTTTTTCGGATATAGTAGGATGTCCGATAAACTGAAAAGAGCCAAAGTTCTTAGACAAACTGAATTTAATCGTCTATCGGATATTCTTAATATATCGAGAAGTGCTAAAGAAGACACTTCCCAACACATAATCTTTAAATTGAGTTATGATATTTTGGAATCAATTAGAACTGCGTTTTTCAAGCAGCATAATGTTGTCATTAGTTGCATTCTAGATGATGAGGATCAATTCACCAAACAAGACGCGGTACGAAGCTCATTTGAAAAAGATTTTTGGTATATTAAATCGATTTATTTTGAGCTGTTTGGAGAATCATTGACTACAAATATTTCGTCTTCATCGTCTAGTAATCAGTCCCATGTAACACTGTCAAAATTAGAGATTCCATCCTTTTCTGGAAATATTACACAGTTTGCCACTTTTAAAGATATGTTTGATGCTTTGATTCATAATAACAGTACTTTGCGTAACATAAAAAAATTTAATTATCTTTTGAGTTTCTTACGTGGTCAGCCTCTGACCTTGATTCAGAAGTTACCGATGACCTCTTTCGAGTTAGCTCCGAGTTACCTCCATCATTTCAACAGCTTACAACCTATCTACATAAGCGTTGTGCCGCTCTCGACAATGTTTGCTCAGCCCTTCATGAAAAAGATAAAAAATCACTTAAGAGAGAGGAACGCTTCTCAAATTCCAAGGTTACTCTTCTAGGCACTGAGCAATTTAAAACTAGCAGTTGTGTTATTTGTAAAACAGCACATTCTGTTTCTCGTTCTCTTATCTTTTTAACAAAAACTCCTAATGATAGATACCAACTTGTAAAATCGCTGAAAATGTGTTTAAATTGCCTAAGTAGTAGTCATTCTGTCAAAGAATGTAAATCGCCGCATGTTTGTCATAAATGTAGACAAAAACATCGTACCTTACTTCATTTTGAGAGAAATTATTTTTCTGGTAGTAGCAGCAGTACTACACCACCCGCACTCTCATCAACCAGCTCCATCCACAATGATCAACCATCTAGCTCTCAGGCGGACTCCAGGTCTACCAATTCTTCGCATCTGGTAGCGAGTAGCCTTAATAATTATAATTCTAGTAATGTGCTGCTTTTTACGGCTCTTATAGATATGTTAGATGGGTCAGGAACATTTCAGAAAATTAGAATATTGCTTGATTCTGGCTCGCAACTTCACTTTATCTCACAAAATTGTGTTAAACGTCTTGGACTTACTTCCTATAAGACGCCTTGCTCCGTTTAAGGTATTGGAGAAGCTCATGTACAAAACTGTGCAAAAAGTGTATTTACCAAGATTCGACCTTGTAATAAATTCACTCCGAATTTTGATTTGGAAGCTGCAGTTCTTCCAAAAATTTGCGGGCTATTACCTAGTCATCCTATTTCTACCGCAAACTGGCCTCATTTACGCAGCGCGTC